>NC_053024.1:612374576-612512501 GCF_003073215.2 Triticum urartu
CAAGCTTTGGCTTTTAGGTGTCCTTAGATTATCTTGGGGGTTCCATGGGCATCCCCAAGCTTAGGCTCTTGCCACTCCTTGTTCCATAATCCATCAAATCTTTACCCAAAACTTGAAAACTTCACAACACAAAACTTAAAGTACAAAATCTCATGAGCTCCGTTAGCGAAACAAAACAAAAGACCACTTCAAGGTACTGTAATGAACTCATTTTTTATTTATATTGGTGTTAAACCTACTGTATTCCAACTTCTCTATTGTGTATAAACTATTTTACTAGCCATAGATTCATCAAAATAAGCAAACAACACACGAAAAACAGAATCTGTCAAAAACAGAACAGTCTGTAGTAATCTGTAGCTAGCGCAAGATCTGGAACCCCAAAAATTCTAAAATAAATTTCTGAACGTGAGGAATTTATATATTAATCATCTGCAAAAATAATTAACTAAATATCACTTTCCAAATAAAAATGGCAGCAGTTCTCGTGAGCGCTAAAGTTTCTGTTTTTTACAGCAAGATTAACAAGACTTTCCCCAAGTCTTCCCAACGGTTCTACTTGGCACAAACACTAATTAAACACAAAATACACAACCTAAACAGAGGCTAAATAAATTATTTATTACTAATCAGGAGAAAAAAGTAAGGAATAAAAATAAAATTGGGTTGCCTCCCAACAAGCGCTATCGTTTAACGCCCCTAGCTAGGCATAAAAAGCAAAGATAGGTCTAAGTATTGCCATCTTTGGTAGGCAATCCATAAGTGGCTCTCATAATAGATTCATAAGGTAATTTAATTTTCTTTCTAGGAAAGTGTTCCATGACTTTCCTTAACGGAAATTGGAATCTAATATTTTCTTCCTTCATATCAATAATTGCACCAATCGTTCTAAGGAAAGGTCTACCAAGAATAATAGGACATGAAGGATTGCAATCTATGTCAAGAACAATAAAATTTACGGGTACATAATTACTATTTGCAACAATAAGAACATCATTAATTCTTCCCATAGGTTTCTTAATAGTGGAATCCGCAAGGTGCAAGTTTAGAGAGCAATCATCAAAATCACGGAAACCTAACAAATCACACAAAGTCTTTGGAATCATGGAAACACTAGCACCCAAATCACATAAAGCATAGAACTCATGATCTTTAATCTTAATTTTAATATTTGGTTCCCACTCATCATAAAGTTTTCTAGGGATAGAAACTTCCAACTCAAGTTTTTCTTCATAAGATTGCATCAAGGCATCAACGATATGTTTAGTGAACGCTTTATTTTGACTATAAGCGTGAGGAGAATTTAGCACGGATTGCAACAAGGAAATACAATCAATCATAGAGCAATTTTCATATTTAAATTCCTTTAAATCCAAAATAGTGGGTTTAGCAACATCTAGGGTTTTAATTTCTTCGATCCCACTTTAATCAATTTTAGCATCAAGATCTAAAAACTCTGAATTCTTGGAACGCCTTCTAGGTAAAGGTGGATCATATTCAGTCCCATCATTATTAAGATTCATATTGCAAAACAAATATTTAATAGGGGACACATCAATAACTTTTAGATCTTTATCTTTATTTTCATAGGAACTAGAAGAACACGCTCTTATAAAGCCATCTTTCTTAGCACACATCCTAGCGGTTCTTTCTTTGCACTCATCAATGGAAATTCTCATGGCTTTGAGAGACTCGTTGATATCATGCTTAGGTGGAATAGATCTAAGTTTCAAAGAATCAACATCAAGAGAAATTCTATCAACGTTCCTAGCCAACTCATCAATCTTACGCAATTTTTCTTCAATCAAAGCATTGAAATTCTTTTGTGAAGTAATAAATTCTTTAGTATTAGATTCAAAATAAGAGGGAATCTTTTTATAATTTCCATAAGAATTGTTGTAGGAATTACCATAATTATTAGAGGGATTACTAGGATAAGGCCTAGGATTAAAATTTCCTCTATACGCGTTGTTACCAAAATTGTTCCTACCAACAAAATTCACATCCATAGATTCATTATTATTCTCGATCAAAGTAGACAAGGGAATATCATTAGGATCAGAAGAAACATTCTTACTAGCAAATAATTTCATAAGTTCATCCATCTTTCCAGTCAAAACATTAATTTCTTCTATCGCATGCACCTTTTTATTAGTAAATCTTTCAGTATGCCATTGACAATAATTAACCATAATATTATCTAGGAGTTTAGTAGCATCTCCTAAAGTGATTTCCATAAAAGTGCCTCCCGCGGCCGAATCTAAAAGATTTCAAGAAGCAAAATTCAATCCGGCATAAAATTTTTGTATAATCATCCACAAATTCAAACCATGAGTAGGGCAATTACGTATCATTAATTTCATCCTCTCCCAAGCTTGTGCAACATGTTCATGATCAAGTTGCTTAAAATTCATAATATCGTTTCTAAGAGAGATGATCTTAGCGGGAGGAAAATACTTAGAGATAAAAGCATCTTTGCACTTGTTCCAGGAATCAATACTATTTTTAGGCAAAGATGAAAACCAAGATTTAGCACGATCTCTAAGCGAAAAAGGAAATAACTTCAATTTAACAATATCGTTATCCACATCTTTCTTCTTTTGCATATCACACAAATCAACGAAGCTATTTAGATGGGTAGCGGCATCTTCACTAGGAAGGCCGGAAAACATATCTTTCATGACAAGATTCAGCAAAGCGGTATTAATTTCACAAGATTCAGCATCGGTAAGAGGAGCAATCGGAGTGCTAATAAAATCATTGTTGTTGGTATTGGTAGGTCACACAATTTAGTGTTATCTTGAGCCATCGTGACAAGCAAGCAATCCAACACACAAGCAAACAAAAAGCAAGCGGGCAAAAAGAGGCAAATAGAGAAAGAGAGGGAGGATAGAGAGAGAGAGGGCGAATAAAACGGCAAGGGTGAAGTGGCGGAGAGGAAAACGAGAGGCAAATGGCAAATAATGTAATGCGGGAGATAAGGATTGTGATGGGTACTTGGTATGTTTGACTTTTGCGTAGACTCCCCGGCAACGGCGCCAGAATTCCTTCTTGCTACCTCTTGAGCACTGCGTTGGTTTTCCCTTGAAGAGGAAAGGGTGATGCAGCAAAGTAGCGTAAGTATTTCCCCCAGTTTTTGAGAACCAAGGTATCAATCCAGTAGGAGGCTACGCGCGAGTCCCTCGCACCTGCACAAAACAAATAAATCCTCGCAACCAACGCGATAAGGGGTTGTCAATCCCTACACGGCCACTTACGAGAGTGAGATCTGTAGATACGATAAGATAATATTTTTGGTATTTTTATGATAAAGATGCAAAGTAAAATAAAAGAAAAGTTAGAAGCAAAGGAAATAACTAAGTATTGGAAGATTAATATGATGAAGATAGACCCGGGGGCCATAAGTTTCACTAGTGGCTTCTCTCAAGAGCATAAGTATTTTACAGTGGGTGAACGAATTACTATTGAGGAATTGACATAATTGAGCATAGTTATGAGAATATCTAGGTATGATCATGTATATAGGCATCACGTCCGAGACAAGTAGACCGACTCCTGCCTGCATCTACTACTATTACTCCACTCATCGACCGCTATCCAGCATGCATCTAGAGTATTAAGTTCATGAAAACAGAGTAACGCCTTAAGCAAGATGACATGATGTAGAGGGATATATTCATGCAATATGATAAAAAAACCATCTTGTTATCCTCGATGGCAACAATACAATACGTGCCTTGCTGCCCCTACTGTCACTGGGAAAGGACACCGCAAGATTGAACCCAAAGCTAAGCACTTCTGCCATTGCAAGAAAGATCAATCTAGTAAGCCAAACCAAACCGATAATTCGAAGAGACTTGCAAAGATAATCAATCATACATAAAAGAATTCAGAGAAGATTCAAATATTGTTCATAGATAATCTTGATCATAAACCCACAATTCATCGGTCTCAACAAACACACCGCAAAAAGAAGATTACATCGAATAGATCTCCACAAGAGAGGGGGAGAACATTGTATTGAGATCCAAAAAGAGAGAAGAAGCCATCTAGCTAATAACTATGGACCCGAAGGTCTGAGGTAAACTACTCACACTTCATCGGAGGGGCTATGGTGATGATGTAGAAGCCCTCCGTGATGGATACCCCCTCCGGCGGAGCTCCGGAACAGGCCCCAAGATGGGATCTCGTGGATACGGAAAGTTACGGCGGTGGAATTAGGGTTTTGGCTCCGTCTCTGGTCGTTTGGGGTACGTAGGTATATATAGGAGGAAGGAGTACGTCGGTGGAGCAACAGGGGGCCCACGAGGGTGGAGGGCGCGCCTGAGGGGGGGGTAGGCGCGCCCCCTACCTCGTGGCCTCCTCCTTTGCTTCTTGACATAGGGTCCAAGTGTCCTGGATCATGTTCGGTGAGAAAATCACGTTCCCGAAGGTTTCATTCCGTTTGGACTCCGTTTGATATTCCTTTTCTTCGAAACCCTAAAATAGGCAAAAAAAACAGCAATTCTGGGTTGGGCCTCCGGTTAATAGGTTAGTCCCAAAAATAATATAAAAGTGGATAATAAAGCCCAATAATGTCCAAAACAGTAGATAATATAGCATGGAGCAATCAAAAATTATAGATACGTTGGAGACGTATCATTCGTCAGCACGACGGCGTGATGACGGTGATGATGATGCTACCGGAACAGGGCTTCGCCTAAGCACCGCTACGATATGACTGTCGGGGATATACCCCGCGGTATGACCCGGCTAGGACTTGGTAAACGGGCAGAGAGTTAAGACAGACAGTTAAGACAGATGGTTAAGACGGATGGTAATCCGACAGATGATAACCCGACAGGTGTTAAGTCAGATGATAACCCGATAGGTGTTAAGTTAGATGATAACCCGGCAGGTGTTAAGTCACATCATAACCCGACAGACAGTCATAACCCGGCAGACAATCATAAGTCGGCAGACAGTCATAACCCGGCAGACAGTCATAACCCAGCAGACAGGGTCGCCTGGGGTTAACAAGCCCAAGCCGTTAAGAAGCCCATGAAGAGAAGTCAAAATAGTTTAAGACTTAATCCGAGTTGGACTCTACATGTAGCCCGCGCCTTCAAACATATATAAGGAGGGGTAGGGCACCCCAAAGGGGGGAGAAGTAATCTTAAGGGTTAGACATAACTAGGAGAGCCGGTTTACGGCGACTCCTTCGTGATGATAATGAGACCTAGCCACAAACAACATGTAGGGTTGTTACCGGATGATGTTTCCCGGGACCCAAAGCTGTCTAAATCTTTGTCTTCTGTTGCGTCTCTCGATTCCGCCCAACCCCTCTCAAGCTACCACATAGATGCGTTGGCCTCACGACTAAGTCCTCACATTAGGACATCTGCCGTGAGAATTGCACGACAGTTAGCGTCCACCGTGGGGCCAGCACACGGTGGTGTTGGGTTCTTGAAGGGATTTCTTCCAGGGATCGAGAAGGTTGCAAAATTCCGGATGAAAAGAACCAGTTGGAAGGATCTGCATGAACTTCTGAGAGGATTAAATCGTTGCTGCTGCTACACTCGCGGAAGTTACGGTCAAGTACTAGTAGTTGCATGGTTTACGAGATCTGATGGATTTTGGAAAAGTACTAGGTACTACTTCTAGTATATGAGCTCTAAGCAGAAGCAAATTTTGATTGAGAAAACTCGGATGCATCACGTAAAGACTCAAGAAGCATCAAAGAAAGATTCCAGCGAAACAGTATGGTATAAACCGGCCTAAAAGAAACTGGTCCTGACAAGACCGGGTCTCAGAAGAAATCCAGCCTGTCCTGCACGATTGGTTGGAGATTAAAAATTTGCTTTTCTAAGTTCGTCTCTCGAGATGGAAAAAGTTCTGCGGCGAGACAAAGCTCCATTCGGATCCGTTGTTGCAACTACGACCAAGCATCGACCGAAACTGACAAAAGTTCTACTGCAGCTGATATACGCCATGTGGTACCAATCCTTGTCTAGCACGTGCGTGAGTGGGCAGGAGTCAAGTCCCAAATTAAAACCATAAAGCGACATGCTATAGCAGCGGTTACAGTTGATAGTTTTTGGATACAGCAAACGCATGCACGGCTACCACAATGAAGAGTAGCGGTTGGAGATATTCAGATCAGCAGCGGTGACTCACCATACCAATCCGGAGATAACTGTTCTAAGACCCGAAATAATATGGTTGGAGATATTATGGGACATCTACTAGATAATCTGGTTGTTGGGCAGAGAGATCTGGCTGAATAATACTCGTGAAAACAACAGGCTATGACCCGAAAGGAGATCTCTACATGGACTCATAGTACACCGTTGACCCGTCTTGGCTGGTGTCCGGCTCGCTGTTGCCTTCGCTCACACGCCGACCCACCATGGCTGACCCCGAGTCACCACAGAACTCGCTGCTCAACCACACTGGCCAAGCCGCCCTGTTGAACCGCCGAGCCCGTAACCCGCCGCTCGCCTCCGCCAGAAGCTGACCGGCGAGTTACCGGAGAGCCTCGCCCTTGTTGAGCCGCCGCAACATCCGCTTCTGAGCCGCCATCTTCGAGTCGCCGGCGCTTCGACACCATCCTCCAACTGCGTCTGCCTCCAAGTTGTTGAGTCACCACAAGCTGTAGCGGTTGCTTTCAAACCGGCGCCGATGTGGCCGAGCCGCTGCCATCCAACTTCGTGAGCCGCCGCCATGGGCCTCCATGAGCTGCAGCCGTTTCAATGCTGCCCGAAGCCAGCCGGCCACCGCGATCAGATGAGCAGCAGCCACGGGCCTCCCCTACCGGGCGAGAACGGAGAAGCGCCGCCGCCTTCACATGACACCGCCCTGCGTCATGCCGGCCCTATTACGTCGAACCGCCGGCCTACCTCCGCGAGCCGCCTTTACCTCACCTCGATGCGCCCTGCTCGCTTCGGATCAAACCGGCCTCTGCAACTGTCGTTGAACCGCCACCGGAGTGCCTCCGCCGTCGTCTCCACAAACCGGCCTTAGTTGCTGCCGTCAAAGCCGCCTGGCCTCACCACGGCCTCTACGGCTCTGCACTAAGTTGCCGGCCTTGCCGCTCAAACCGGATTCGTTCCTTTATTCCGGGTCAACTCCACTCCGAGCCCCCCCCGCCGCTCTCCGCCTCAGTCTTAGCCGTGAGTCGCCGGCGAGTCACCTCCGCCAAGCCCGCCGCTGCCACGAGCTGTTGCGCCGGTTCATCTCCACTGCCGCCCCGCCTATGGGTCACCAGCCTTAAACCGCCATCCGCTGGACTGACCTCAAGTGGATTCCGCGTCGCGCTGAGCCGCCGTCGTGTGGGCCCTGCTTGCGCAACCCCGTCGCAGACGAACCGGGATCCTTGGTCATCTCCGCGCTGAGCCGCGCCTGGATTCGTCTCTAAACTGCCATCGCCACTGCTCCGTCCAAGTGACCGCATCCGCCGGTCTCTGCTGACGGTTTGAACCGGTCCTGTTACTATGAATCGCCGTCGCCGGATCGCCTGCCATTTTTTGAATCAGTGTTCGAGCACTGCCTCAGCCAAGACCTCACTTTGTCGGATGCGTGCCCGTCGCCGCTGAGAACCCCCTCTGTTACGAATCGCCGGTGATCTTTTGTTATGGCCGCGCTCTACTTTCGCCACAGTAATCCGCGGTTCAGCGTCAAATCGCCATTACTGCGTTGCCGAGTCACCGGCCATGCAGTGGCTTGCCTGGCCCCATGGCCCCGTCGCTCCTCGCCTCCGAGCGGCCGTCGTCTGAGTGCCCCGCCTTCGTTGCCTGCCACACCCTCAATCCTCCATCGCTGTGAGCCGCCTGTTGTCTCGCCTGCGAGCCTCGCTACTTCAGCCGCCTCTGCCGCGGCTGGCCTTGCACTGCCTGCGAGCCGCCTGGCCCCGCGCTACTTCTGCCATGACCCGCGTTTGCCATGGTTCGTCTCAACTCGAGACCGGGTTAGTGCGCGAGCTGTGCTAGCCGCTGCGCTAGGCTGGTTCCTATCTTTGTGTCGGTTTGTCTCTGTTGTGTGCTTCCTACTGAGAAGAATGGATGTAAGGCGACGCTAAGAAGTGGATGAACAATGGGTGGGGGTGGAGTTCGTTGACTTGGAGTTTAACCATCCTTGCACACCTGATATGGAAAGGTTTCTGAAAGCCTATATAGGGAGATGGCTGAATCAGCCAAAGAAGAAAGCCAATGATTTCAACTTAACCAAAGGGTCGCCGGATAGTTTGACGAAGCTACTGTCGTTGTGCTATTAGGCGCCACGGATACAGAGTTCTTTTCATATAACATTGCAAGATTTCCAGAATGACTAATCACAACTGGGAAATATTCCAGCGAAGACAGCGTACCATTGCAGTTTTTGTACTAAGAATGTCGTTGGAGATTGAGAGGGAGGTCTCCGAGTCCACTTGATAAGGCGTCACATTAGTGGGAGAATGTTGGGTCGATTGACGTATGGCTTCCTCGCGGTCTGATGGAAAATTGCTAGTACTGTTGCATGGCACAATTCCCAGGGTCTGATGAAAATTGCTTTCATTGGAAGTCAAGTGGTTGCCAAAGGGGCAAGCAGGAGTACATGCATATTCTTGGAATAGTACTCCCTCCGGTCCTTTTTACTCTGCACATTGGATTTGCCGAAAGTCAGACTTTGCTAAGTTTGACCAAATTTATATTTAAAATTATTAGCATCTATAATATCTAATAAATATAATATGAAAATATATTCCAAGATGAATCTAATGATATTGGTGTTGTTATGTGAATGTCTATAATTTTTTATATAAACTTGGTCAAAGTAGGATTAGATTGACTTTGGACAAACCTAATATGCAAAGTAAAAAAGACCGGAGGGAGTACAATGCTACAAACGATTCATCATAATGTTAAGACAAGAGAAGACCACTTGGAGTGCTGATAAAAAAGTGGATTGGTCAACACAACTCGAAGGATCTGTTCAGAGTCATCCAGCTCCGGTTCTGCCGTGTCTAGTCAGCCGCCGCCTTGCCTCAAACAGAGAGAGTGGCTTAAAAATGGCGCTATATATGGATCATCTATTTTTTAAACGAACCAGGTGCTATCCTTTCTATGTATTTTATTAGTACATATTAAATTGTTTGAGAACAATTACGATGGTCTATAATATTTTTCGCAGGACCATTATTCATTACAAAAAAGGTGTCGCGTAAGGGGTGCACGCCAGCATCACGTTTGCACTAGTGCTTGTTCATGTCATGATGCTCGACGAATACGTGCGCACGTCGCGGCCTCTGCTACATCAACACACGCGACTGACTCGTCGCCCGTGCCTGCAATTGCCTTGCCCGTCCGCGCTGGCTTACATTGCCGCGGCCGGCTCATCTGCCTGCTGCCGCGGCCGACTCAGCCATGATTGATTTCAGCTTTACCATGGTGATCATCAACCCCGCGGTGGATATTAACTGGCCTGACATATCATGTGAAATTCATCCAATATATTTTTATATTATATATTGCTTTCTTTAAAAGAGCAATTACTCCGTCTTGCAAAGTTATCTAATGCAGGACCCTAAACCGCCATATTGGTGCAAATTTAAAGGCCGTCAGAAAATTTCTGGCTTAAAAAGAAGGATTCCGGTTTAAAATCCGGTTCAAGGGAAAGCTGTCTCCCACAAAGCTTTGAAGCTCTCAATATCCGGTTTAAGAATTTTCGGTTCAAAAGCATAATCTCTCACAAGTTCGAGTTCTCAGGAAAAATTAAAGGGACCAAAGAGAGTCTGTTGCAAAATCACAACTCAAACATAGGTGCCCATTGAGCACAGCTCACAATATCACTTGGGGGCTTGGTCGTATTTGAACCATAGCTACACCTCTTGATCGGCGTAAGGCCACCAGGGAAATCACTTGGGGGCTTGGTCGTATTCGAACCATAGCTACACCTCTTGATCGACGTAAGGGCACCAGGGAAATCACTTGGGGGCTTGGTCGTATTCGAACCATAGCTACACCTCTTGATCGGCGTAAGGCCACCAGGGAAATCACTTGGGGGCTTGGTCGTATTCGAACCATAGCTACACCTCTTGATCGGCGCAATGCCACAATTATGACTACTTGGGGGCTCTGGTCGTATTCGAACCATAGCTTAAACCCTCTTGATCATACATATACATCATCATTACATCATCATAGCATGTATCATATGTGCATGGATATACCGGTTTATATGGCAGGAATCGGTTTTCAAACCAGATTATATTATTCAAACCTTTAATAGCCAACATGGCTGGATTTTTGTTATGGTTATCAATAACCAATATTATGGTCGAGGTTTTCAAAGTCGCTTCAGCGCAATGGATATAATTTATTCTACAATGGAAGGAATAGTCCCGAGTCGCTGCAGGCTTACGATCCGGCACTTGGGGGCTACATTATTCAAATTGAGATTACATCAAATATGCAAGTCCCATGCCACTGCCAGCATGCACCATGGAACTTGGGGGCTAATGCAAAGTCATTTTTTGATCACCTTATTGAAGACCCGACTCATCACATTGTAATGAGCCGGCCCTTGGGGGCTACCAATTGCTCCTGTCAACAATTCAAGGTACACAAGTCTTAATCCATTATATTGAAGGGTCCACTCATCAGTTGGTAAAGCACAAAGCTCTTAACCTTGTGGACGTGGGTTCAAGCCCCATGATGGGAGTCACATCATATGATGTTATTTTCAATGAAGTATATATAAAGTCCTAGCTCAGTATTATCTTACTGAGCTGGCCCTTGGAGGCTACACGTTGTTGTTAAAGTCTACATGATCATATTTTCAAAGTCCCTGCTCATTATTTGCATAATGATGCGGCCCTTGGGGACTACACTGGTTGAAGTTTTTATGAGCATCAGGCAATTACAAGTCTCAGGTTGCTGCAAGCATGACAACCCTACACTTGGGGGCTACATATGTGGAATACTCAGTTCTGATTAGTGATTGAGATGAACAACCTGGATTTCTTCAAGCTTGTGACATTCATATTAAAGAAATTATTAACTCGTTACTACGTTACCTTCTTAAGACTTGGAGGCTACAAGTGATAGGCATATAAGTGATAGGCATATAAGAGGTATATTTTCGAAGCTGATGTTAACAAACAGTTATAACCCGGTGTCATCAATATTTATAAACCGACAATTTTGGTAATGATAAACCGGCAAGTTCTACATCCTTAAGCCGGCTGAAGATCAGATGAGGATTTCAAGGACCAATATTTTTGTTAAGCATTGGGAGCTGAATTAAATGAATTATTCTTCACAATATTTCTCTGTGACAAACCAATCTCAGAAAATTGATTATGAAGCTGGCCTATTGACCCAGATTTTATAGAAGAAGGAAATGACAAGGACTTAAGGATGATCAGGATCAGTTTAACATGGATAAATCCAAATTAAACTGGGGGCTAATGTTGGGGATATACCCCGCGGTATGACCTGGCTGAGACTTGGTAAACCGGCAGAGAGTTAAGACAGACAGTTAAGACAGATGGTTAAGACGGATGGTAATCCGGCAGATGATAACCCGGCAGGTGTTAAGTCAAATGATAACCCGGCAGGTGTTAAGTCAGATGATAACCCAGCAGGTGTTAAGTCAGACCATAACCCGGCAGACAGTCATAACCCGACAGACAATCATAACTCGGCAGACAGTCATAACCTGACAGACAGTCAAAACCCAGCAAACAGGGTCGCTTGGGGTTAACAAGCCCAAGATGTTAAGAAGCCCATGAAGAGAAGTCAAAATAGTTTAAGACTTAATCCGAGTTGGACTTTACATGTAGCCCGCCCCTTCAAACATATATAAGGAGGGGCAGGGCACCCCCAAGGGGGGAGAAGTAATCTTAAGGGTTAGACATAACTAGGAGAGCCGGTTTACGGCGACTCCTTCGTGATGATAATGAGACCTAGCCACAAACAGCATGTAGGGTTGTTACCGGATGATGTTTCCCGGGGCCCGAAGCTGTCTAAATCCTTGTCTTCTATTGCGTCTCTCGATTCCGCCCAACCCCTCTCAAGCTACCACATAGATGCGTTGGCCTCACAACTAAGTCCTCACACTAGGACATCTGCCGTGACAATTCCACGACAATGACCGAGGTGGATTATGGTGGAGGGGGCACCACACACGGCTAAGGGATCAATGATCAACTTGTGTGTCTATGGGGTGCCTCCCTCCCCCGTATATAAAGGAGTGGAGGAGGGGGAGGGCCGACCCTCATATGGCGCGCCCCATGGGGAGTCCTACTCCCACCGGGAGTAGGATTCCCCCCATTCCCTATTTGGACTAGGAGTGGAAGGAAGGGGGAGAGAGGGGGAAGGAAAGGGGGGCGCCCCCACCCAATTCGGATTGGGCTTGAGGGGGGCGCCCCCTCCTAGGCCTCCCTCTCTTCTCTCCCACTATGGCCCAATATGTTGGGGAACGTAGCAATAATTCAAAATTTTCCTACTGTCACCAAGATCAATCTAGGAGATGCTAGCAACGAGAGAGAGGGAGTGCATCTTCATACCCTTGAAGATCGCTAAGCGGAAGCGTTACAAGAATGCGGTTGGTGGAGTCGTACACGCAGCGATTCAGATTGCAGTCGATTCCGATCTAAGCGTCGAACAACGGCGCCTCCGCGTTCAACACACGTACAGCCCGGGAACCTCTCCTCCTTGATCCAGTAAGGGGGGAGGATAAGTTGAGGAAGAGCTCCGACAGCACGATGGCGTGGTGGTGATGGAGCTCGTGGTTCTCTGGCAGGGCTTCGCCAAGCGCTACGGAGGAGGAGGAGGTGTAGGAGAGGGGGAGGGGCTGCGCCAGGGGAAGGGTGTGCGGCTGCCCTCTCTCCCCCTCACTATATATAGGGGGAAGGGGGGGGAGGGGGCGCCCTAGGGTTCCCTAGGGGAGGGGCGGCGGCCACAGGGGAAACCCTAGATGGGTTTGGGCGCCCCCACCCCTAGGAAACTTGCCCCCCAAGCCGGGAGGAGCAGCTGCCCTAGGGGAGGCGCCCCCACCTCTCCAGGTTACGTGAGATGGGGTGGGAGGGGCGCTCAGCCCCTTAGTGGGCTGATGTGCCCCTCCCCCTTGGCCCATAAGGCCCGCGAACACTTGTCGGGGCCTCCGAAACCCCTTTTGGACACGCTGGTCGTCACTCGGTACCCCCGGAACAATTCCGGACTCCAATACCCTTCATCCAATATATCGATCTTCACCTCCGGACCACTCCGGAGTTCCTCGTCATGTCCGGGATCTCATCCAGGACTCTGAACAACCTTCGGTAACCACATACTATTTCCCATAACAACTCTAGCGCCACCGAACCTTAAGTGTGTAGACCCTACGGGTTCGGGAACCATGCAAACATGGCCGAGACACCTCTCCGGCCAATAACCAATAGTGGGATCTGGATACCCATATTGGCTCCCACATGTTCCACGATGATCTCATCGGATGAACCACGATGTCGGGGATTCAATCAACCCCGTATACAATTCCCTTTGTCCACCGGTTACTTGCCCGATATTCGATCGTCGGTATCCCAATACCTCGTTCAATCTCGTTACCGGCAAGTCTTTTTACTCTATCCGTAATGCATGATCCCATGGCTAACTCATTAGTCACATTGAGCTCATTATGATGATGCATTACTGAGTGGGCCCAGAGATACCTCTCCGTCATACGAAGTGACAAATCCCAGTCTCGATTCGTGCCAACCCGACATGCACTTTCGGAGATACCTGTAGTGCACCTTTATAGCCACCCAGTTACATTGTGACATTTGGTACACCCAAAGCATTCCTACGGTATCCGGGAGTTGCACAATCTCATGGTCTAAGGAAATGATACTTGACATTAGAAAAGCTCTTAGCAAACGAACTACACGATCTTGTGCTATGCTTAGGATTAGGTCTTGTCCATCACATCATTCTCCTAATGATGTGACCCCGTTATCAATGACATCCAATGTCCATGGTCAGGAAACCATAACCATCTATTGATCAATGAGCTAGTCAACTAGAGGCTTACTAGGGACATGTTGTGGTCTATGTATTCATACATGTATTACGGTTTCCAGTTAATACAATTATAGCATGAACAATAGACAATTATCATGAACAAGGAAATACAATAATAACCATTTTATTATTGCCTCTAGGGCATATTTCCAACAGTCTCCCACTTGCAGTAGAGTCAATAATCTAGTTCACATCACTATGTGATTGTAATACCCAAAGAGTTTACTAGAGTGAATAATCTAGTTCACATCATCATGTGATTAACACTCAATGAGTTCTAGGGTTTGATCATGTTATGCTTACGAGAGAGGTTTTAGTCAACGGGACTACAACATTCAGATCCGTGTGTTCTTCGCAAATCTTGATTTCATATTGTAGATATTGCTACTATGCTCCACTTGGAGCTATTCCAAATGGTTGCTCCACTATACGTATCCGGTTTGCTACTCAGAGTCATCCGGATAGGCGTTAAAGCTTGCATCGACGTAACCCTTTACGCCGAACTCTTTATCACCTCCATTACCGAGAAACATTTCCTTATTCCTAAGGAAAATTTTGACCGTTGTCCAATGATCCACTCTTGGATCACTCTTGTACCCCCTTACCAGACACATGGCAAGGCACATCGCGGTACACAGCATGGCATATCGTATAGAGCCTATGGCTAAGGCATAGGGGACGACTTTCGTCCTTTCTCTTTCTTCTGTTGTTGTCGAGCTTCAAGTCTTAACTTCACACCTCACAACTCAAGCAAGAACTCCTTCTTTGACTGATCCATCTTGAACTCCTTCAAAATCATGTCAAGGTATGTGCTCTGTGAAAGTCTTATCAGGCGTCTTGATCTATCTCTATAGATCTTGATACCCAACATGTAAGCAGTTTTACACAGGTCTTCCTTTGAAAAACTCCATTCAAACAACCGTTTATGCTTTCTAGAAATTCTACATCATTTCCGATCAACAATATTTCATCCATATATACCTATCAAAAATGTTGTAGTGCTCCCACTCACTTTCTCGCAAATACAACTTTCTTGCAAACTTTGTATAAATCCAAATGCTTTGATCGCCTCATCAAAGTGTATGTTCCAACTCCGAGATGCTTGCTCCAATCCATAGAAGGATCGCTAGAGTTTGCATACCTTTTAGCATCCTTAGGATTAACAAAAACCTTTTGGTTGCATCACATACAACCTTTCCTCACGGAAACCGTCAAGGAAACTTTGTTTTGACATCCATCTGCCTGATTTCGTAAATGAAATTGCAGCAACTGCTAACATAGTTATAACAGACTTTAGCATCGCTATGATTGAGAGAGTCTCATCATAGTCAACTCCTTGAACTTGTCAGAAACTTCTTTGAGACAAACCGAGCTTCACAAATGGTGACATTACCATCAGCGTTTGTCTTCTTCTTAAAGATCCATTTATTCTCAATGGCTTGCTGTTCATCGGGCAAGTCCACCAAAGTCCATACTTTGTTCTCATACATGGATCCTATCTCGGATTTCATGGCTTCTAGACATTTGTTGGAATCCGGGCCCACCATCGCTTCTTCATAGCTCATAGGTTCATCGTTGTCCAACAACATGACCTTTAAGACAGGGTTACCACTGAGAAGTTGTACACACCCTTGTCGACCTACGAGGTTCGATAGTAATTTGATCTGAAGCTTCATGATCATCATCATTAGCTTTCTCTTCAACTGACGTAGTTGCCACAGAAACATCTTTCTGTGCTGCGCTACTCTCTGGTTGAAGTGAAGGTTCAACAACCTCATCAAGTTCTATCTTCCTCCCACTCAATTCTTTCGAGAGAAACTCTTTCTCGAGAAAGGACCTGTTCTTAGCGACAAACACTTTGCCCTCATATCTGAGATAGAAGGTATACCCAATCATCTTGTTTGGGTATTCTATGAAGACACAATTTTCCGCTTTGGGTTCGAGCTTTTCTGACCGAAGCCTATCGACATAAGCATCGTAGCCCCAAACCTTAAGAAACAACAACTTTGGTTTCTTGCCAAACCATAGTTCATACGGTGTCGTCTCCACGGACTTAGATGCTTACCTATTTAAAGTGAATGTAATTGTCTTTAATGCATAACCCCCAAAAATAGCGGTAGATTGGTAAGAGACATCATACACCATATCCAATAAGGTTCGATTACGGCGTTCGGACACACCATCATGCTATGGTGTTCCAGGCGGCGTCAACTTTGAAACGATTCCACCTTGTATTTAGTGATTGCCAAACTCATAACTCATATACTTTCCCTTTGATCAGATCGAAGGAACTTGATCTTCTTGTTACGATGATTCTCAACTTAACTCTGAAATTTCTTGAACTTTTCAAACATTTCAGACTTATGCTTCATTATGTAAATATACCCATATCTACTCAATTCACCGGTGAAGGTGAGAAAATAACGATATCCACCACGCGCATCAACGCTCATCGGACCGCACACATCAGCATGTATGATTTCCAACAAGTCACTTGCCCATTCCATTGTTCCAAAGAACAGGGTTTTAGTCATCTTGCCAAAGAGGCATGGTTCGCATGTGTCAAGTGATTCAAAATCAAGTGACTTCAAAAGTCCATTAGCATGGAGGTTCTTTCATGCACTTTACACCAATATGACCTAAGCGGCAGTGCCACATGAAAGTGGTACTATCATTATCAACTCTACATCTTTTGGCATCAATGTTATGAACATGTGTATAACTACGACCGGGATTCAATAAACCATTCACATTGGGTGCATGACCATAGAAGGTATTATTCATGTAAATAGAATAACCATTATTCTCTGACTTAAATGAATAACCGTATTGCAATAAACATGATCTAATCATGTTCATGCTCAACGCAGACACCAATGCAAACAACATTTATCTAGGTTCAACACTAATCCCGAAGGTAGAGGGAGCGTGCGATGGTGATCACATCAAGCTTGGAAACACTTCCAACACACATCGTCACCTCACCCTTAGCTAGTCTCCGTTAATTCCGTAGCTTTTGTTTCGAGTTACCAATATTAGCAACTGAACCGATATCTAATACCCAGGTGCTACTAGGAGTACTAGTAAGGTGCACATCAATAACACACATACATCAAATATACTTTTGTTGAAGTTGACAACCTTCTTATCTACCAAGTATTTGAGGCAGTTCCACTACCAGTGACCGTTCCCCTAATAGAAGCACTTTGTCTCGGGTTTGGGTTCTTGGGTTTCTTCACTGGAGCGACAACTGGCTTGCCATTCAAGAAGTTTCCCTTCTTGCCCTTGCCCTTCTTTGAAACTAGTGCTCTTGTTAACCATCAACACTTGATGCTCCTTCTTGATTTCTATCCTTACGGCCTTAAGCACGACGAACAGCTCTGGGATTATCTTCCCTTGCATGTTATAGTTCATCACGAAACTCTAGTAGCTTGGTGATAGCGACTGGAGAACTTTTGTCAATCACTCTCTTATCTGGAAGATTAACTCCCACTTGATTCAAGTGATTGAAGTACCCAAACATTTTGAGCACATGCTCACTAGCTGAGCTATTCTCCTCCATCTTGTAGGCAAAGGTCTTGTTAGAGGTCTCAACCTCTCAACACGGGCATGAGCCTGAAATACCAATTTCAACTCTTCGAACATCTCATATGTTCTATGGCGTTGAAAACGCTTTTGGAGCCCCGACTCTAAGCCGTAAAGCATGGCGCACTAAACTATCAAGTAGTCATCAGAACGTGTCTATAGATCTTCACAACATCCACAGACGACGCCAGAGGGGTTGGCACACCGAGCGGTGCATCAAGGACAGAAGCCTTCTGTGTAGCAGTGAGGATAATCCTCAGACTACGGCCCTAGTCCGCACAATTTCTTACAATATCTTTCAACTTAGTCTTTCTCTAGGAACGTATTAAAACAAAGAGCTAAAGCGCGAGCTATTAATCCACAACATAATTTGCAAAGACAATTTAGACTATGTTCATGATAATTAAGTTCATCTAATCAAACTATTCAATGAACTCCCACTCAGATAGACATCCCCTAGTCATCTAAGTGATGCATGATCCGAATCGACTAGGCCATGTCCGATCATCACGTGAGACGGACTAGTCATCAACGGTGAACATCTCCATGTTGATTGTATCTACTATACGACTCATGTTCGACCTTTCGGTCTCTCATGTTCCGAGGCCATGTCTGTACATGCTAGGCTCGTCAAGTCAACCTAAGTGTTTTGCATGTGTAAATCTGGCTTACACCCATTGTATTCGAACGTTAGAATCTATCACACCCGATCATCACGTGGTGCTTCAAAACAATGAGCCTTCGCAACGGTGCACAGTTAGGGGGAACACTTTCTTGAAATTTTAGTGAGGGATCATCTTATTTATGCTACCGTCGTTCTAAGCAAATAAGATGTAAACATGACAAACATCACATGCAAATCATAAAGTGACATGATATGGCCAATATCATCTTGCGCCTTTGATCTCCATCTTTGAGGTGCGGCATGAACACCATCGTCACCGGCATGACACCATGATCTCCATCATCATGATCTCCATCATCGTGTCTAACTGAAGTTGCCTCGCCAACTATTACTTCTACTACTATGGATAACGGTTAGCAATAAAGTAAAGTAATTACATGGCATTTTCATTGACACGCAGGTCATAAATAAATTAAGACAACTCCTATGGCTCCTGCCAGTTGTCATACTCATCGACATGCAAGTCGTGATTCCTATTACAAGAACATGATCAATCTCATACATCACATATATCATTCATCACATCCTTTTGGCCATATCACATCACATATCATACCCTGCAAAAACAAGTTAGACGTCCTCTAATTGTTGTTGCATATTTTACGTGACTGCTATGGGTTTCTATCAAGAACGTTTCTTACCTACGCAAAACCACAACGGTGATATGCCAATTTCTATTTACCCTTCATAAGGACCTTTTTCATCGAATCCGATCCGACTAAACTGGGAGAGACAGACACCCGCCAGCCACCTTATGCATCAAGTGCATGTTAGTCGTTGGAACCAGTCTCACGTAAGCGTACGTGTAAGGTCAGTCCGGGCCGCTTCATCCCACAATGCCGCCGGATCAAGATAAGACTAGTAACGGTAAGCAAATTGAACAAATCATCGCCCACAACTGCTTTGTGTTCTACTCGTGCATAGAATCTACGCATAGACCTAGCTCATGATGCCACTGTTGGGGAACGTAGCAATAATTCAAGTTTTCCTACGTGTCACCAAGATCAATCTAGGAGATGCTAGCAATGAGAGAGAGGGAGTGCATCTTCATACCCTTGAAGATCGCTAAGCGGAAGCATTACAAGAATGCGGTTGGAGTCGTACACGCAGCGATTCAGATCGCAGTCGATTCCGATCTAAGCGCCGAACAACGGCACCTCCGCGTTCAACACACGTATAGCCCAGGGACGTCTCCTCCTTCTTGATCCAACAAGGGGAGAGGAGAAGTTGAGGAAGAGCTCCGACAGCACGACGGCATGGTGGTGATGGAGCTCGTGGTTCTCTGGCAGGGCTTCGCCAAGTGCTACGGAGGAGGAGGTGGTGGAGGAGAGGGGGAGGGGCTGCGCCAGGGGAAGGGTGTGCGGCTGCCCTCTCTCTCCCTCACTATATATAGGGGGAAGGGGGTGGAGGAGGCGCCCTAGGGTTCCCTAGGGGAGGGGCGGCGGCCACAGGGGAAACCCTAGATGGGTTTGGGCGCCCCCACCCCTAGGAAACTTGCCCCCCAAGCCGGTAGGGGCGGCTGCCCTAGGGGAGGCACCCCCACCTCTCTAGGTTACATGAGATGGGGTGGGAGGGGCGCTCAGCCCCTTAGTGGGCTGATGTGCCCCCTCCCCTTGGCCCATAAGGCCCCCCAATGCTTGTCGGGGCCTCCGAAATCCCTTTTCGGACACGCTGGTCGTCACCCGGTACCCCCGGAACAATTCCGGACTCCAATACCCTTCGTCCAATATATCGATCTTCACATCCGGACCACTCCGGAGTTCCTCGTCATGTCCGGGATCTCATCCGGGACTCCGAACAACCTTCGGTAACCACATACTCTTTCCCATAACAACTCTAGCATCACCGAACCTTAAGTGTGTAGACCCTACGGGTTCGGGAACCATGCAGACATGACCGAGACACCTCTCCGGCCAATAACCAATAGCGGGATCTGGATACCCATATTGGCTCCCACATGTTCCACGATGATCTCATCGGATGAACCACGATGTCGGGGATTCAATCAATCCCGTATACAATTCCCTTTGTCCACTGGTATGTTACTTGCCCGAGATTCGATCGTCGGTATCCCAATACCTCGTTCAATCTCGTTACCGGCAAGTCTATTTCCTCGTTCCGTAACGCATGATCCCGTGGCTAACTCATTAGTCACATTGAGCTCGTTATGATGATGCATTACCGAGTGGGCCCAGAGATACCTCTCCGTCATACGAAGTGACAAATCCCAGTCTTGATTCGTGCCAACCCAACAGGCTGTTTCGGAGATACCTGTAGTGCACCTTTATAGCCACCCAGTTACATTGTGACGTTTGGTACACCCAAAGCATTCCTACGGCATCCGGGAGTTGCACAATCTCATGGTCTATGGAAATGATACTTGACATTAGAAAAGCTCTTAGCAAACGAACTACACGATCTTGTGCTATGCTTAGGATTGGGTCTTGTCCATCACATCATTCTCCTAATGATGTGATCCCGTTATCAATGACATCCGATGTCCATGGTCAGGAAACCATAACCATCTATTGATTAACGAGCTAGTCAACTAGAGGCTTACTAGGGACACGTTGTGGTCTATGTATCCACACATGTATTACGGTTTCCAATTAATACAATTATAGCATGAACAATAGAAAATTATCAAGAACAAGGAAATACAATAATAACCATTTTATTATTGCCTCTAGGGCATATTTCCAACACAATAAGGCGCATATACCTCCCGGTATATGCCCGAACTCACCCAGAACCATTCCGATGTCCAAATATAGGCATCCAATATATCGATCTTTATGTCTCGACCATTTCGAGACTCCTCGTCATGTCTGTGATCATATCTGGGACTCTGAACTACATTCGGTACATCAAAACACATAAACTCATAATACCGATCGTCACCTAACGTTAAGCGTGCGGACCCTACGGGTTCGAGAACTATGTAGACATGATCGAGACACGTCTCTGGTCAATAACCAATAGTGGAACCAGGATGCTTATATTGGTTCCTGCATATTCTACGAAGATCTTTATCGGTCAAACCGCATAACAACATACATTGTTCCCTTTGTCATCGGTAGGTTACTTGCCCGAGATTCGATTGTCGGTGCTACCTCTTGAGCTTGCGTTGGATTTCCCCGAAGAGGAAAGGATGATGTAGCAGAGTAGCGTAAGTATGTCCCTCAGTTTTTGAGAACCACGGTATCAATCCAGTAGGAGGCCACACTCATGTCCCTTGTACCTGCACAAAATGATAGCTACTCGCAACCAACGCGATTAGGGGTTGTCAATCCCTTCACGGTCACTTACGAGAGTGAGATCTGATAGATATAATATTTTTGGTATTTTTGGTATAGAGATGCAAAGTGAAAAGTAAAAGGCAAAGTAAAAAGCAAAGCAAGATTAAAGTGATGGAGATTGATATGAGAATAGGCCCGGGGGCCATAGGTTTCAGTAGTGGCTTCCCTCAAGAGCATAAGTATTCTACGGTGGGTGAACAAATTACTATTGAGCAATTGACAGAATTGAGCATAATTATGAGAATATTTAGGCATGATCATGTATATAGGCATCACATCCGTGACAAGTAGACCGAAACGATTCTGCATCTACTACTATTACTCCACTCATCGACCGCTATCCAGCATGCATCTAGAGTATTAAGTTAAAAACAGAGTAACGCTTTAAGCCAGATGACATGATGTAGAGAGATAAATTCATGCAATATGAAATAAACCCCATCTTGTTATCCTCGATGGCAATGATGCAATACGTGCCTTGCTGCCCCTTCTGTCACTCGGAAAGGACACCGCAAGATCGAACCCAAAGCTAAGAACTTCTCCCATGGCAAGAACTACCAATCTAGTTGGCCAAACCAAACGGATAATTCGAAGAGACTTGCAAAGATAACCAATCATACATAAAAGAATTCAGAGAAGATTCAAATATTATTCATAGATAGACTTGATCATAAACCCACAATTCATCGTCTCAACAAACACACCGCAAAAATAAGAAGATTACATCGAATAGATCTCCATGAGAGAGGGGGAGAACTTTGTATTGAGATCTAAAAAGAGAGAAGAAGCCATCTAGCTAATAACTATGGACCCGAAGGTCTGAGGTAAACTACTCACACTTCATCGGAGAGGCTATGATGATGTAGAAGCCCTCCGTGATGACGGCCCTCTCCGACGGAGCTCCGGGACAGGCCCCAAGATGGGATCTCGTGGATACAGAAAGTTGCGGCAGTGGAATTAGGTTTTTGGCTCCATCTCTGTTCGTTTGGGGGTACGTAGGTATATATAGGAGGAAGAAGTTCATCGGTGGAGCTTCGGTGGGCCCACGAGGATGGGGGGCGCGCCTGGGGGTATAGGGCGTGCCCCCTACCTCGTGCCCACCTCGAAGCTTCCTTGGCGTAGGGTCCAAGTCTCCTGGGTCATATTCGGGAAGAAAATCACGTTCTAGAAAGGTTTATTCCGTTTGGACTCCGTTTGATATTCTGTTTCTTCGAAACACTGAAATAGGCAAAAAACAGCAATTCTGGGCTGGGCCTCCGGTTAATAGGTTAGTCCCAAAAATAATATAAAAGTGGAAAATAAAGCCCAATATAGTCCAAAACAGTAGATAATATAGCATGGAGCAATCAAAAATTATAGATACGTTGGAGACGTATCAGGCATCCCCAAGCTTAATTCCTGCCCGTCCTCGAGTAGGTAAATGATAAAAAGAGAATTTTTGATGCGGAGTGCTACTTGGCATAATTTCAATGCAAATCTTCTTAATTGTGATATGAATATTCAGATTTGAAAGATTCAAGACAAAAGTTTATATTGACATAAAAATAATAATACTTCAAGCATACTAACAAAGCAATTATGTCTTCGCAAAATAACATGGCCAAAGAAAGTTATCCCTACAAAATCATATAGTCTGGCTATGCTCTATCTTCACCACACAAAGTATTTAAATCATGCACAACCCCGATGATAGGCCAAGCAATTGTTTCATACTCTAACTTTTTCAAAACTTTTTCAATCTTCACGCAATACATGAGCGTGAGCCATGGATATAGCACTATATGTGGAATAGAATGGCGGTTGTGGAGAAGACAAAAAGAGGGGAAGATAGTCTCACATCAACTAGGCGTATCAATGGCCTATGGAGATGCCCATCAATAGATATCAATGTGAGTGAGTAGGGATTGCCATGCAACGGATGCACTAGAGCTATAAGTATATGAAAGCTCATCAAAAGAAACTAAGTGGGTGTGCATCCAACTTGCTTGCTCACGAAGACCTAGGGCATTTTGAGGAAGCCCATCATTGGAATATACAAGCCAAGTTCTATAATGTAAAATTCCCACTAGTATATGAAAGTGACATAACGAGAGACTCTCTATCATGAAGATCATGGTGCTACTTTGAAGCACAAGTGTGGTAAAAGGATAGTAACATTGTCCCTTCTCTCTTTTTCTCTCATTTTGTTTATTTGTACCTTTTCTCTCTTTTTATGGCCTCTTTTCTTTCTCTTTTTTTTGGCTTCTTTGGCCTCTTTTATTTATTTTTCGTCCGGAGTCTCATCCCGACTTTTGGGAAATCATAGTCTCCATCATTCTTTCCTCACTTGGGACAATGCTCTAAAAATGATGATCATCACACTTTTATTTTTCTTACAACTCAACAACTCGATACTTAGAACAAAATATGACTCTATATGAATGCCTCCGACGGTGTACCGGGATATGCAATGAATCAAGAGTGACATGTATGAAAGAATTATGAACGGTGGCTTTGTCACAAATACGATGTCAACTACATGATCATGCTAGCAATATGACAATGATGGAGCATGCCATAATAAACGGAACGGTGGAAAGTTGCATGGCAATATATCTCGGAATGGCTATGGAAATGCCATGATAGGTAGGTATGGTGGCTATTTTGAGGAAGGTATATGGTATGTTTATGATACCGGCGAAAAGTGCGCGGTATTAGAGAGGCTAGCAATGGTGGAAGGATGGTAATAAGTGCATATAATCCATGGACTCAACATTAGTCATAAAGAACTCATATACTTATTGCAAAAATCTACAAGTTATCAAAGCAAAGTATTACGCGCATGCTCCTAGGGGGATAGATTGGTAGGAAAAGACCATCGCTCGTCCCCGACCGCCACTCATAAGGAAGACAATCAATAAATAAATCATGCTCCGACTTCATCAAATAACAGTTCACCATACGTGCATGCTACGGGAATCACAAACTTTAACACAAGTATTCTTTAAATTCACAACTACTCAACTAGCATGACTCTAATATTATCACCTCCATATCTCAAAACAATTATCATGCTTCAATCTTTTCTTAGTATTCAATGCACTCAAAAGAAAGTTTCACAAATCTTGAATACCCCCTCCCCCGTATATAAAGGAGTGGAGGAGGGGAAGGGCCAGCCCTCCTATGGCGCGCCCCATGGGGAGTCCTACTCCCACCGGGAGTAGGATTCCCCCCTTCCCTATTTCGACTAGGAGTGGAAGGAAGGGGAGAGAGGGGCAGGAAAGGGGGGGGTCGGCCCCCACCCAATTCGGATTGGGCTTGAGGGGGGCACGCCCCCTTCTAGGCCTCCCTCTCTTCTCTCCCACTACAGCCCAATAAGGCCGATATACCTCCCGGGGGTTCCGGTAACCTCCCGGTGCTCCAGTATATGCCCGAAATCACCCGGAACCATTCCGATGTCCAAATATAGTCATCCAATATATCGATCTTTATGTCTCGACCATTTCAAGACTCCTCGTCATGTACGTGATCATATTATGGACTCCAAACTACCTTCAATACATCAAAACACATAAACTCATAATACCGATCGTCACCGAACATTAAGCGTGCGGACCCTACGGGTTCGAGAACTATGTATACATGACAGAGACACGTCTCTGGTCAATAACCAATAGAGAAACCTGGATGCTCATATTTGTTCCTACATATTCGACGAAGATCTTTATCGGTCAAACCGCATAACAACATACATTGTTCCCTTTGTCATCGGTATGTTACTTTCCCGAGATTCGATTGTCGGTTTCTCAATACCTAGTTCAATCTCGTTACCGGCAAGTCTCTTTACTCGTACTGTAATGCTAAATCCCGTAACTAACTCATTAGCTACATTGCTTGCAAGGCTTATATTGATGTGCATTACCGAGAGGGCCCAGAGATACCTCTCCGACAACCGGAGTGACAAATCCTAATCTTGATCTATGCCAACTCAACAAACACCATCGAAGACACCTGTAGAGGACCTTTATAATCACCCAGTTACGTTGTGACGTTTGGTAGCACACAAAGTGTTCCTTCGGTCGGGAGTTGCATGATCTCATAGTCATAGGAACATGTATAAGTTATGGATAAAGCAATAGCAACAAACTAAATGATCATCGTGATAAGCTAACAGATGGTTCAAGTCAATCACATCATTCTCTAATGATGTGATCCCGTTAATCAAATGAAAACTCATGTCTATGGTTAGGAAACATAACCATCATTGATTCAATGGGCTAGTCAAGTAGAGGAAAACTAGTGACACTCTGTTTGTCTATGTATTCATACATGCAATAAGTTTCCAGTTAATACAATTCTAGCATGAATAATAAACATTTATCATGATATAAGGAAATATAAATAACAACTTTATTATTGCCTCTAGGGCATATTTCCTTCAAACACGCCATGTGTTGCGCTCCGCTGTTTGCAACAAGGCCGATGTTGCAAAAAAACATGTGCGAGACGGAAGGGTGTTGTATGCCGCATGATTAGGCACTGATCGGACAATCGCCAAGATTTTCGACGCGCCCGTTAAATCTGCCGGCTGATTTGAAGCGTTTTTCGTTGGGTTATGGGTGTTGTGGCCCATCTAAGAAGATCTATATAAATGGAGAAGTATGGATTGGTTAAGATCTTCTTGATTGATTGACTGATAAGGGATTTGGGAAATTCCAGCTATCACCAACTCCACACGCAAGTCTTGTTATCGAATCTAGCAATCCACCATGTTATGTTCCATCTCATCCATGTGAATAACCTGTAGGAATCACTTCTATGATGCTAGGACAAACAACACGAGTGACACCATGAGGACGCAACACCGACGCTAGTCATCATCTCTACTTCTGTTGGGTCTGCGCATCTTGTGGTAATCTTGTGGTCTATAATAGGATCATATTACTGGTTTACGTTGTTGGAAATATGCCCTAGAGGCAATAATAAAATGGTTATTATTATATTTCTTTGTTCATGATAATTGTCTATTGTTCATGCTATAATTGTGTTATCCGGAAATCGTAATACATGTGTGAATACATAGACCACAACACGTCCCTAGTGAGCCTCTAGTTGACTAGCTCGTATATCAAAAGATAGTCATGGTTTCCTGACTATGGACATTGGATGTCATTGATAACGGGATCACATCATTAGGAGAATGATGTGATGGACAAGACCCAATCCTAAGCATAGCTCAAAGATCGTGTAGTTCGTTTGCTATAGCTTTTCCGAATGTCAAGTATCATTTCCTTAGACCATGAGATTGTGAAACTCACGGATACCGTAGGAGTGCTTTGGGTGTGCCAAACGTCACAACGTAACTGGGTGACTATAAAGGTACACTACGGGTATCTCCGAAAGTGTCTGTTGGGTTGGCACGAATCGAGACTGGGATTTGTCACTCCGTATGACGGAGAGGTATCTCTGGGCCCACTCGGTAATGCATCATCATAATGAGCTCAATGTGACCAAGTGGTTGATCACGGGATCATGCATTACGGTACGAGTAAAGTGACTTGCTGGTAACGAGATTGAACGAGGTATTGGGATACCGACGATCGAGTCTCGGGCAAGTAACGTATCGATTGACAAAGGGAACTGTATATGAGATTGATCGAATCCTCGACATCGTGGTTCATCCGACGAGATTATCGAGGAGCATGTGGGAGCCAACATGGGTATCCAGATCCCGCTGTTGGTTATTGACCGGAGAGTCGTCTCGGTCATGTCTGTGTGTCTCCCGAACCCGTAGGGTCTACACACTTAAGGTTCGGTGACGCTAGGGTTGTTCAGATATTAGTATACGGTAACTTGAAAGTTGTTTGGAGTCCCGGATGAGATCCCGGACGTCACGAGGAGTTCCGAAATGGTCCAGAGGTGAAGATTTATGTATAGGAAGTCAAGTTTCGGCCATCGGGAAGATTTTCGGAGTAATCGGTATTGTACCGGGACCACCGGAAGGGTCCCGGGGGTCCACCGGGTGGGGCCACCTATCCGGGAGGGCCCCATGGGCTGAAGTGGGAGGGGAACCAGCCCCATATGGGCTGGTGCGCCCCCCATGGGCCTCCCCTGCGCCTAGGGTTGGAAACCCTAGGGGTGGGGGCGCCCCACTTGGCTCGGGGGGCACTCCACCCCCCTTGGCCGCCCCCCCCCCCTTGGAGATGGCATCTCCTAGGGCCGACGCCCCCCTAGGGGTCCTATAAATAGTGGGGGGAAGGGAGGGCAGCCGCACCGTAACCCCCAGCGCCTTCCTCTCCCTCCCGTGACACCTCTCCTTCTCGAAGTGCTCGGCGAAGCCCTGCCGAGATCGCCGTAGTTTCCACCACCACGCTGTCGTGCTGCTAGATCTCCATCAACCTCTCCTTCCCCCTTGCTGGATCAAGTTGGAGGAGACGTCTTCCCAACCGTACGTGTGTTGAACGCGGAGGTGTCGTCCGTTCGGTGCTAGGTCATCGGTGATTTGGATCACGACGAGTACGACTCCATCAACCCCGTTCTCTTGAACACTTCCGTGCGCGATCTACAAGGGTATGTAGATGCAATCCCCTCTCCCTCGTTGCTAGATGACTCCATAGATTGATCTTGGTGATGCGTAGAAAATTTTAAAATTCTGCTACGTTACCCAACAGTGGCATCATGAGCTAGGTCTATGCGTAGTTTCTATGCACGAGTAGAACACAAAGCAGTTGTGGGCGTGGATATTGTCAATTTTCTTGCCGTTACTAGTCTTATCTTGATTCGGCGGCATCGTGGGATGAAGCAACCCGGACCGACCTTACACGTACGCTTACGTGAGACTGGTTCCACCGATTGACATGCACTAGTTGCATAAGGTGGCTAGTGGGTGTCTGTCTCTCCCACTTTAGTCGGATCGGATTCGATGAAAAGGGTTCTTATGAAGGGTAAATAGAAATTGGCATATCACGTTGTGGTTTTGGCGTAGGTAAGAAACGTTCTTGCTAGAAACCTATAGCAGCCACGTAAAAACTTGCAACAACAATTAGAGGACGTCTAACTTGTTTTTGCAGCATGTGCCGTGTGATGTGATATGGCCAAAAGGATGTGATGAATGATATATGTGATGTATGAGATTGATCATGTTCTTGTAATAGGAATCACGACTTGCATGTCGATGAGTATGACAACCGGCAGGAGCCATAGGAGTTGTCTTAATTTATTTATGACCTGCGTGTCAACATAAACGTCATGTAATTACTTTACTTTATTACTAAAGCGTTAGCCATAGTAGTAGAAGTAATAGATGACGAGACAACTTCAAGAAGACACGATGATGGAGATGATGATGATGGAGATCATGGTGTCATGCCGGTGACAACGATGGTCATGAAGCCCCGAAGATGGAGATCAAAAGGAGCAAATGATATTGGCCATATCATGTCACTATTTGATTGCATGTGATGTTTATCATGTTTTGCATCTTATTTGCTTAGAACGACGGTAGCTTAAATAAGATGATCCCTCATAATAATTTCAAGAAAGTGTCCCCCCTAACTGTGCACCGTTGCGAAGGTTCGTTGTTTCGAAGCACCATATGATGATCGGGTGTGATAGATTCTAACGTTCGAATACAACGGGTGTAAGCCAGATTTACACACGCAATACACTTAGGTTGACTTGACGAGCCTAGCATGTACAGACATGGCCTCGGAACACGGAAGACCGAAAGGTCGAGCATGAGTCGTATAGAAGATATGATCAACATGAAGATGTTCACCGATGTTGACTAGTCCGTCTCACGTGATGATCGGACACGGCATAGTTGACTCGGATCATGTTTCACTTAGATGACTAGAGGGATGTCTATCTGAGTGGGAGTTCATTGAATAATTTGATTAGATGAACTTAATTATCATGAACTTAGTCTAAAATCTTTACACTATGTCTTGTAGATAAAATGGCCCACGCTAATGTTGCCCTTAACTTCAACGCGTTCCTAGAGAAAACCAAGCTGAAAGATGATGGCAGCAACTATAAGGACTGGGTCGGGAACCTGAGGATCATCCTCATAGCTTCCAAGAAAGATTATGTCCTAGAAGCACCGCTAGGTGACGCACCCATCCCAGAGAAACAAGATGTTATGAACGCTTGGCAGTCACGTGCTGATGATTACTCCCTCGTTCAGTGCGGCATGCTTTACAGCTTAGAACCGGGGCTCCAAAAGCGTTTTGAGCGACACGGAGCATATGAGATGTTCGAAGAGCTGAAAATGGTTTTCCAAGCTCATGCCCGAGTCGAGAGATATGAAGTCTCCGACAAGTTCTTCAGTTGTAAGATGGAGGAAAATAGTTCTGTCGGTGAGCACATACTCAAAATGTCTGGGTTGCATAACCGCTTGACTCAGCTGGGAGTTAATCTCCCGGATGACGCGGTCATTGACAGAATCCTTCAGTCGCTTCCACCGAGCTACAAGAGCTTTGTGATGAACTTCAATATGCAGGGGATGGAAAAGACCATTCCTGAGGTATATTCAATGCTGAAATCAGCGGAGGTGGAAATCAAAAAGGAACATCAAGTGTTGATAGTGAATAAAACCACTAAGTTCAAGAAAGGCAAGGGTAAAAAGAACTTCAAGAAGGACGGCAAGGGAGTTGCCGCGCCCGGTAAGCAAGCTGCCGGGAAGAAGTCAAAGAATGGACCCAAGCGTGAGACTGAGTGTTTTTGTTGCAAGGGAAGTGGTCACTGGAAGCGGAACTGCCCCAAATACTTAGCGGACAAGAAGGCCGGCAACACTAAAGGTATATTTGATATACATGTAATTGATGTGTACCTTACCAGTACTCGTAGTAGCTCCTGGGTATTTGATACCGGTGCGGTTGCTCACATTTGTAACTCAAAGCAGGAGCTGCGGAATAAGTGGAGACTGGCGAAGGACGAGGTGACGATGCGCGTCGGGAATGGTTCCAAGGTCGATGTGATCGCCGTCGGCACGCTACCTCTACATTTACCTACGGGGTTAGTTTTAAACCTCAATAATTGTTATTTAGTGCCAGCTTTGAGCATAAACATTGTATCAGGATCTCGTTTAATTCGAGATGGCTACTCATTTAAATCCGAGAATAATGGTTGTTCTATTTATATGAGAGATATGTTTTATGGTCAAGCTCCGCTGGTGAATGGTTTATTCTTAATGAATCTCGAGCGTAATGTTACACATATTCATAGTGTGAATACCAAAATATGTAAGGTTGGTAATGATAGTCCCACATACTCTTGGCACTGCCGTCTTGGTCACATAGGTGTCAAACGCATGAAGAAGCTCCATGCAGATGGACTTTTGGAGTCTCTTGATTACGAATCATTTGACACGTGCGAACCATGCCTCATGGGTAAAATGACCAAGACTCCGTTCTCAGGAACAATGGAGCGAGCAACCAACTTATTGGAAATCATACATACTGATGTGTGCGGTCCAATGAGTGTTGAGGCTCGCGGTGGCTATCGTTATGTTCTCACCCTCACTGATGACTTGAGTAGATATGGATATGTCTACTTAATGAAACACAAGTCTGAGACCTTTGAAAAGTTCAAGGAATTTCAGAGTGAGGTCGAGAATCAACATGACAGGAAAATCAAGTTCTTGCGATCAGATCGTGGGGGAGAATACTTGAGTCACGAATTTGGCACACACTTAAGGAAATGTGGAATAGTTTCACAACTCACGCCGCCTGGAACACCTCAGCGTAATGGTGTGTCCGAACGTTGTAATCGCACTCTATTGGATATGGTGCGATCTATGATGTCTCTTACCGATCTACCGCTGTCATTTTGGGGCTATGCTTTAGAGACTGCCGCATTCACTTTAAATAGGGCTCCATCGAAATCCGTTGAGACGACACCGTATGAATTATGGTTTGCGAAGAAACCTAAGCTGTCGTTTCTAAAAGTTTGGGGATGCGATGCTTATGTCAAGAAACTTCAACCTGAAAAGCTCGAACCCAATCGGGAAAATGCGTCTTCATAGGATACCCTAAAGAAACTATTGGGTATACCTTTGTAACGCCCCGGACACACCCGCCGGTGGTCATTACTCCTGGCGGGATCTAGACTGGCCCCACAGATCAATACTAGTCTTTTCTGCGCACTTTGTCCTCACTCATGCGCACCCGGGAGCAACTTCCCGGTCGGTCACCCATCCAGACACTACTCCAAGCTGAGCACGCTTAACTTTGGAGTTCTGTCCGAATGGGCTCCCGGAAAAGAAGGAATTCCTTATTGATATGAGCAGTATATCATCCCTAATAAGCCAGGCCATCACAACCTTCTACCTCAGATCCGAAGGCAAGATCTTTTTGCCAAGAATGGATCCTTTCTAGAGAAAGAGTTTCTCTCGAAAGAAATAAGTGGGAGGAAAGTAGAACTTGATGAAGTATTACCTCTTGAACCGGGGAGTGGCGCAGCTCAGGAAATTGTTCCTGAGGTGCCTGCACCGACTAGAGAGGAAGTTAATGATGATGATCATGAAACTTCAGATCAAGTTGCTACTGAACTTCGTAGGTCCACAAGGACACGTTCCACACCAGAGTGGTACGGCAACCCTGTCTTGGAAATCATGTTGTTAGACAACGGTGAACCTTCGAACTATGAAGAAGCGATGGCGGGCCCAGATTCCGACAAATGGCTGGAAGCCATGAAATCCGAGATAGGATCCATGTATGAAAACGAAGTATGGACTTTGACTGACTTGCCCGATGATCGGCGAGCCATAGAAAATAAATGGATCTTTAAGAAGAAGACAGACGCGGATGGTAATGTAACCATCTATAAAGCTCGGCTTGTCGCTAAGGGTTATCGACAAGTTCAAGGGGTTGACTACAATGAGACTTTCTCACCCGTAGCGAAGCTGAAGTCCATCCGAATCATGTTAGCAATTGCCGCATTCTATGATTATGAGATATGGCAAATGGACGTCAAAACGGCATTCCTTAATGGTTTCCTTAAGGAAGAATTGTATATGATGCAGCCGGAAGGTTTTGTCGATCCTAAGAATGCTGACAAGGTGTGCAAGCTCCAACGCTCGATCTATGGGCTGGTGCAAGCATCTCGGAGTTGGAACATTCCTTTTGATGAGATGATCAAAGCGTTTGGGTTTACGCAGACTTATGGAGAAGCCTGCATTTACAAAAAAAGTGAGTGGGAGCTCTGTAGCATTTCTCATATTGTATGTGGATGACATACTGTTGATGGGAAATGATATAGAATTCTTGGAAAGCATAAAGGCCTACTTGAACAAGTGTTTTTCAATGAAGGATCTTGGAGAAGCTGCTTACATATTAGGCATCAAGATCTATAGGGATGGATCGAGATGCCTCATTGGTCTTTCACAGAGTACGTACCTTGACAAGATATTGAAGAAGTTCAATATGGATCAGTCAAAGAAGGGGTTCTTGCCTGTATTGCAAGGTACGAGATTGAGCACGGCTCAATGCCCGACCACGGCAGAAGATAGAGAAAAGATGAGTGTCGTCCCCTATGCCTCGGCCATAGGGTCTATCATGTATGCTATGCTGTGTACCAGACCTGATGTAAACCTTGCCGTAAATTTGGTAGGAAGGTACCAAAGTAATCCCGGCATGGAACACTGGACAGCGGTCAAGAATATCCTCAAGTACCTGAAGAGGACTAAGGATATGTTTCTCGTTTATGGAGGTGACGAAGAGCTCGTCGTAAAGGGTTACGTCGATGCTAGCTTCGACACAGATCTGGATGACTCTAAGTCACAAACCAGATACGTGTATATTTTGAATGGTGGGGCAGTAAGCTGGTGCAGTTGCAAGCAAAGCGTTGTGGCGGGATCTACATGTGAAGCAGAGTACATGGCAGCCTCGGAGGCAGCACAAGAAGCAATCTGGGTGAAGGAGTTCATTACCGACCTAGGAGTCATACCCAATGCGTTAGGCCCGATGACTCTCTTCTGTGACAACACTAGAGCTATTGCCCTTGCCAATGAGCCCAGGTTTCACAGGAAGACCAGGCATATCAAACGTCGCTTCAACTCCATTCGTGAAAGTGTTCAAAATGGAGACATAGATATTTGTAAAGTCCATACGGACCTGAATGTGGCAGATCCATTGACTAAACCTCTCCCTAGAGCAAAACATGATCAACACCAGAACTGCATGGGTGTTCGATTCATCATAATGTAACTAGGTTATTGACTCTAGTGCAAGTGGGAGACTGTTGAAAATATGCCCTAGAGGCAATAATAAAATGGTTATTATTATATTTCTTTGTTCATGATAATTGTCTATTGTTCATGCTATAATTGTGTTATCCGGAAATCGTAATACATGTGTGAATACATAGACCACAACACGTCCCTAGTGAGCCCCTAGTTGACTAGCTCGTTGATCAAAAGATAATCATGGTTTCCTGACTATGGACATTGGATGTCATTGATAACGGGATCACATCATTAGGAGAATGATGTGATGGACAAGACCCAATCCTAAGCATAGCTCAAAGATCGTGTAGTTCGTTTGCTATAGCTTTTCCAAATGTCAAGTATCATTTCCTTAGACCATGAGATTGTGCAACTCCCAAATACCGTAGGAGTGCTTTGGGTGTGCCAAACGTCACAACGTAACTGGGTGACTATAAAGGTACACTACGGGTATCTCCGAAAGTGTCTGTTGGGTTGGCACGAATCGAGACTGGGATTTGTCACTCCGTATGACGGAGAGGTATTTCTGGGCCCACTCGGTAATGCATCATCATAATGAGCTCAATGTGACCAAGTGGTTGATCACGGGATCATGCATTACGGTACGAGTAAAGTGACTTGCCGGTAACGAGATTAAACGAGGTATTGGGATACCGACGATCGAGTCTCGGGCAAGTAACGTACCGATTGACAAAGGGAATTGTATACGGGATTGATCGAATCCTTGACATCGTGGTTCATCCGATGAGATCATCGAGGAGCATGTGGGAGCCAACATGGGTATCCAGATCCCGCTGTTGGTTATTGACCGGAGAGTCGTCTTGGTCATGTCTGTGTGTCTCCCGAACCCATAGGGTCTACACACTTAAGGTTCGGTGACGCTAGGGTTGTTGAGATATTAGTATACGGTAACCCGAAAGTTGTTCGGAGTCCGGGATGAGATCCCGGACGTCACGAGGAGTTCCGGAATGGTCCGGAGGTGAAGATTTATATATAGGAAGTCAAGTTTCGGCCATCGGGAAGGTTTTCGGGGTAATCGGTATTGTACCGGGACCACCGGAAGGGTCCCGGGGGTCCACCGGCTGGGGCCACCTATCCCGGAGGGCCCCATGGGCTGAAGTGGGAGGGGAACCAGCCCCAGATGGGCTAGTACACCCCCCCATGGGCCTCCCCTGCGCCTAGGGTTGGAAACCTTAGGGGTGGGGCCGCCCCACTTGGCTTGGGGGGCACTCCACCCCCCTTGGCCGCCGCCCCCCTTGGAGATGGCATCTCCTAGGGCCGGCGCCCCTTAGGGGTCCTATAAATAGTGGGGGGAAGGGAGGGCAGCTGCACCCTAACCCCTGGCGCCTCCCTCTCCCTCCCGTGACACCTCTCCTTCTCGCAGTGCTCGGTGAAGCCCTGCCGAGATCGCCGTAGTTTCCACCACCACGCCGTCGTGCTACTGGATCTCCATCAACCTCTCCTTCCCCCTTGCTGTATCAAGTTGGAGGAGACGTCTTCCCAACCGTACGTGTGTTGAACGCGGAGGTGTCGTCCGTTCGGCGCTAGGTCATCGGTGATTTGGATCACGACGAGTACGACTCCATCAACCCCGTTCTCTTGAACGCTTTCGCGCGCGATCTATAAGGGTATGTAGATGCACTCCCCTCTCCCTCGTTGCTAGATGACTCCATAGATTGATCTTGGTGATGCATAGAAAATTTTAAAATTCTGCTACGTTACCCAACATACGTGGTATAAAATTCTTTTTCACATTATTCTAGCTTACCCGAATCCTGATTGGTTCCACAATGTGCACTAATATGTTGAGCACATGTTCGAATGACAAAAATACCTTCAAATCGAATGGAAACCCTTGAGATGATGTTGGCATGGAACCCTTCTACACCTAAATGTCAGTGAAAATGGATGGAAGGGGGAGCTTACTTTTTGGATGTGGGTGGGCTAATGGGCATTGAATTTAAGATATCGCTCCACCAATCTATGACATCTATAGAAAAAGAGGGGGAAACTAGTGAGTTAATAATGTGCTTTAAGGAAATGCATAGGTTCATCAAAATGACTAGACCGAAGGCTTCTTGGGCATCATATTGAAGAATTTGTGAAGATTTGGGTCATGGCCTTCCAAATCTTTTATATCTAAATAGCTAGTCTTCGGTCTTCGCTAGCCTATTTCTCTCGACAACCTCAACAGGCAATATGCATGAGAAAATACGCACATGAACGTGCAACGATGCATAGAAAAAAGTCTACTCAACATGCAAACATGCATGATAATTGTCATTCTATTATGCCATTGATATTTTAATACATATTTTTACAACTATACAACAATCAGACACAATAAACCATATGTATCTTTAGTTTAGTACTCATACTATTACTCCAAATATTCATGTTCAATACAATCAAATCACATTGAAATATTGCAAAACATTCTCACAACAACGCGTCGGGGTATCATCTTGCTTAACTAAATGTTGCATCACAAAAGAAATCAACTAAATACAAACACATGTGACGCTATTCTTTCGGAGTGGGTAGCTTCTCTCGTCTGAAGGAATTTTTATCTAGTGTAGCAACAGGGTCGCCCCGTTTCTTTGTTTTTTTCGCTCCCTGGCTAACAATCGCTTACTGGTTCAAACACGGTTTCCTTTTTACTTTTGTTTCTGTTTTCGGTTTCTTTGTCTTTTTGCCAGTTTTCTTCGGTTTTTTTGTTTTTCATTGGCTTTCATTGTTTCTTTATCGGTTTTTCATTTTTCTTTCACTTTCCTTATTTTTCCTTCATTTTCTTTGATTTGTTTTTGTTTCTTTTCTTGGTTTTCACTGGCATTTTTTCCTTTTCTTCTTCTTTTTCTCGGTTTTCCTTTTGCATCTTTCTTGTTTTTATCAGTTTTTGTCATTTTATTTGTTTCTTTCTCGGTTTTCCATTCTATTTGTGGTGGTTTTCTGTTGTTTTTTCCTTTTTATAATGATTTACTTTATTTCTTTTTAAGTTTTCATTGGTCTTCTTTTTTTATATGAAAAATATTTGATCACGCATTTTCAAAAAATTAAATGTGTATAAAAATGTTACTGATGTATACAATAAATGTTCACCGTACATTAAATAAAAGTAGACACCAAAAAACATATATTTAAAATATGTTAATTCTATATTTTCAAAATGTTAAACATGTATATAAATTGTTTCTGATGTATATTAAAAGTGTTCATTGTGTGTGACAAATGTCTATTGCCATCATTAAAATGTTCAACACATGATCAACATTTTTTATACATGTTTAACATCTTTACATATATGATCAACATTCTTTTATACATGTTTAACCTTTTAAAAATACATGATCAACATTATTTTCATACATATAGTATATTTTTTGTATACATGGGAAACATTTTTCTATACATATTTAACATTTTCCAAATGTGTGATTAACATTTTTCAAATATGTAATTTACATTTTTGAAATGATAGATTAATATTTTATATTTTTTGTATACATTTTTCATAGACACGAGAAATTTTCTTATAAACATTTAGAAACATGAAAAAATTAAAAAAAAATCAAGTTGTGGCCTGTGGCCTCCCGCACACCTGGGCCGGCATAGTTTGACAGTCGCCTTCAGGAGAGGCTGCCCTATATCTTGCTATAAGTGAGATATAGACGTGCCCGCTTGGCGGCTTGGCGCTTCCCGCAATTAGGGTTGGGCCTTCATGCGGTCGGGGCCGGATGGCAGGATTGATATTTTGTCGGTTCGAGTAACACAGCGCACACTTGTGGGCTTGAAGATATCAAAAGGTTCTGTAGGAACATTTTACTGCTCCGCAACTAAACTATATGCATCAGCGTCACAATAAACTAGTACATACTTAGTACTCCCTCCGTTTTTTTTTACTCCACATATAAGATTTGTCTGGAGCCAAACTTTGTAGTGTTTGATCATATTTATATTAAAATATATCAACATCTACAAGTCTAAAGTCATATAATGGAAAAGTTAAATTCATGATGCATCTAATAATGTTGATTTCGTGTTGTGAATGTTGATACTTTTTTTATAAAATTGGTCAAACTTTCTGAAAATTTACTTTAGATGAATCTTATATATGACGTAGAAAAGACCAAAGGGAGTAAGATTCTGTATATAGGCCCAGAAAACAGAGCAAATGCACGGTTTCTATCGCACGTATTGACGTATTGTTGATGTTTTGGTTGAGTATGGAGCATTTGTGATTTGGACGCACTTTTATTTTTGCGGGTGAGGACGCTCTTTTTTTTAGGGCACGCAGTCACTTTCACTAATCTTTGATGAACCGTTGATCAGTCCTAGTATAAAATTATTTAGCATGGAAACATACCGGCTGCAACGAAATTTGTTCTGCACCTCAGCCTTAGTTAACGGCAAGCATTGCCGGTAGATTTAGACACCGGAACGGACAAGCGACGGCACGAAACGAAATCCACTAAAGAAAGCGTCCATGACGCTCCACCGAGACAATATAAAATCCAAACATACCCAATATCCATCACAACTCACAATACAGAGCGTACCTTCTCACTACTGCCTCGGAAGCAGCTAGCTAGGTACGCTTCGCTTGATCCCAGCCATGGCAAGCCGAGCTCTCCCTCTCCTGCAGCTCACTGCCACCCTCTTGGTGGCGCTACTCGCGACGTGCCATGCCGGCAGCATCGCCGTCTACTGGGGCCAGAACGACGGCGAGGTGTCGCTAGCAGAGACGTGCGCCTCCAGGAACTACGAGTTCGTCATCCTCGCTTTTCTCCCGAAGTTCGGCAAGGGCCAAACGCCACAGCTCGACCTTGCCAGCCACTGCGACCCTTCGTCCGGTGGCTGCAGAGGCCAGAGCAAGGACATCAAAATGTGCCAGAGCCGTGGCGTGAAAGTCCTTCTCTCCATCGGCGGCGGCGATGGTAGTTATGGCCTCTCTTCTCCCGGCGACGCACGGCAGGTTGCCTTGTACCTCTGGAACAACTACCTGGGCGGTGTGTCCTCGTCCGGTCCCCTCGGCAATGTCATGCTGGACGGCATTGACTTTGACATCGAGCAAGGCAGCGCCAACTTCTGGAACGATCTCGCCACTGACCTGAAGAATTTGGGAAAGAACGGAGGCAAGACCGTATTGCTGAGCGCGGCACCGCAGTGCCCATTCCCGGATGAATGGGACGGCGGTGCGATCAGCACGGGGCTGTTCGACTACGTGTGGGTGCAGTTCTACAACAACGAGGAATGCCAGTTCAGTGCAGGGCGGGAGGCATTCATGGACGCGTGGAAGAAGTGGGAGTCAGTGCCGGTCGTTGGGGCTTCCGGCCTCCAAGGACGCGGCGGGCACGGGGTTCGTCCCTGCCAGCGAGCTCACTTCGCGTGTGTTGCCGCTCATCAAGGGCTCTTCAAAGTACGGTGGTGTCATGCTATGGTCCAAGTTCTATGATGACCAAACTGGCTACAGCTCCGCCATCAAGAGCGATGTGTGATAGTTCTCTCTAGTGTGTTTGGTTTAGTTGAGTTGTTATTATTGTGTGTCTTGTGTCGTGTATCATAGGATCATGTGTTAATTGTTTGAGATGACATCGGATATTGCCATATGTAAATATATGAATAAGAATAAAGTATAGTTTCTTTGAACCAAGTCCCATATTACATAAAATTTTGAACTCCATATTTTACATCATGCACTACACTGCTTTTGATTATAAAGAAAAGTACGTGTGTACAATATTTGGTCAATCAAATGTGGTTCTTGTTAAATATTGGTCCTTCAATTTGAATACCATTAACCGACAACATGAATCCTTGAATTTTTAAGAATAATAACTTTCACCATCTTGCAACTAGAAGAAATTTTATAGATGATGTTGAACTAGGACTAGAGCTAGAACTAGAACTAGAAGAAAGTTAATCCCTCCATTCTCTTATACAAGGCTACTTCATATTTTTATGTCTAACTTTGACTATTAATTTTACCAGTAAAAGGTGAGTTATATGTCGCAAAAAGTATTTTATCGGATGCACATTTCAAAGAACTATTCGTTAGTATATCTTTGATGACATATAATCCATATTTGTTGACTAAAATTATAAGTCAAATTTTGAGACGAAAACCAGTGGCCTTGTATAAGGGAATGGAGGGAGTATTATTCTTTTTTAAGAATAATAACTTTTTGGAAAATACTTCCCTGCTTTTGTGATTCGATTATTCCTGTGCACTTGCAAGACATCAACAAGTCATTTGCACCTCTCAAGAGACAAAAGAGACTAATATTTTGTGGGGCGATGAAGGGAGAACAACCGGCTAGATTTATTTTCCAAAATTTCCGGAGTACAAAGTTTACAATACAACTAAACTAGCCAAGAAATGCCAAAACACTATTCAAACAACAAAAAATATACAGAGGTAAATAATGTAAGAGAACATGAGTGGCTATTTTACCATATGAGAAAGTTATTTGCATAGCATAGACAAAATGGGTTGCCTCATCTTCATTTATCAAACCTTGGCCTTACATCACATGCTCAGTTTGGAATATGATCTAGAGGCAACTATAGAGATGATTATGTTCCCATGTATCCATGATTTACTAATATTGTCCTCCAATATCATCTTGACATAGGTTGGTGAATACTTTATTTTTTGTGAAACTCTTTGTTGTATGATGTTATGATAACAATCGCTAGCCATTGAGGATATGAGCATATCATCTTTCAATGACCTTGTTTCGTAGGTCATGAGTACATGTAATATCAATATGATAATAAGAGTTGCGTTGGTAGAACATAGTGTGAGACATACCTATTTTGAGATGCAGTGTGAATTTTCATTTGTTGGTCTAAAGTATAGTGTATATGCCATGATCTACACCTCAGGTCATCATACATTCTCGGGATGTGAATAGACCTTCTTAGGGTCTATCAACACTTGTTCAAAACTGGATAGTCATAAATGTGATTTTAGAGCTTGTTGCCAAGCATTCCGCGAGGCATGGCCGACCAATATAGGATTTTTCCCTCCAACTTGGAGAGATAACTCTAGGGCTCTAGATTGGTTATACTAAAAAGATGCATGGCTGTGTGGTCAACTTTAAGTGCTAACCTTATCGAGGAATCTATATCATGAGTTTGGGAGATGTTGAGCCGCTTGAGAAGGATTCCAAATACTCACAGTGGGTTCGACAACATATATCCTGAGGCAACATATGACACATTATGAGGTTCTTCTACATGAATTTGTGAGCACTTGTGCGTTGTCACATCCAGCTATGGGTTCACTACCAACTATGGTCCAAGTTAGAGTAAGTCAGAGCTTGAGTAGTGTACTCGGGGCCTAACTAGGTACTCGAGGGTCGATTCAGTTTATGTAGGCTGCTCACGACATGTGTAACTGAACAAGAACATATGGGGTTCCACACTTAAGGGGGCAACATCCACTCTAATTCGATCTGAGTGGATAAGCGAATGAAGTCATGTTGGGTTACGGGTGTTGTGGCCCATCTAAGAAGATCTATATAAATGGACAAGTATGGTTTGGTTAAGATGTGCTTGATTGATTATCTGAAAAGGGGTTTGGGAAACTCAGACTGTAACCAACTCCGTAACCAAGTCTTGTGATCAAATCTAGCAATCTGCCATGTTATGTTCCGCCTCATACACGTGGATAACTTGTAGGCTGGGACAAACAACACTAGGGAAACCACGAGGACGCAACACTGATGCTCGTCATCATCTCTACTTCTATTGGGTCCGCGCATCTAGTGGTAATCTTGTGGTCTATAATAGGATGGTATTATTGGTTTACGTGGTAGAAAACTCTTTTTTACATTAGTCTAGCTTACCTCATTCCCGATAGGTTCCACAATGTGCACTAATATGTTGAGCACATGTTGGAATGACGAAACTACCTTCAAAATCGAATGGAAACTCTTGAGATGATGCTGACATGGAACCCTTCTATACCTAAATGGCCATAAAAATGGATAGAAAGGGGAGCTTACTTTTGGGATGCGGGTGGGCTGATGGGCTGTGACTTTAAGATATCGCTCCACCAATCGATGCCATCTATAAAAAAGAGAGGGGAAAACTAGTGCGTTAATAATTTAGAAACATTACAACCGAGCACTTTTCCAGCCCTCTCAGGCTATTAGTATCTCAACCGTCGGATCTGCACTTCTAGGCGTTTTTGGCCGTTGGATGCACCTTCCACCCCGCTCGGAGCCCTAAACGGACTGGGCCGATGCTCCCGCAACAAAATCAGCGATCTGCTGTTGCTTGGGCCTGCCGGGCCGATGCTCCCACTACATGCATGAGCAATCCTCCCCTCGCCCCCACTCCCTGACGGCCTGACCTCTCGTCTCTCGTCTCTCGTCTGGGATTCAGTTGCGCAGCCACCACCGAAATCCCCATCCCCATCCGTGGAAGGACGCCTCTTCTTCGCCCAGCCGCCGCCATCCTCCTTCTCACATTTTTACCCTCAAGATGCAACAGGAAGAATCCCCTCCCCGCACCCTCCACTCCACCCGATCCCTCCAGGTGCGCCGCCGCTGTGGTCGTATCCGCAGAGAGAAATAGAGAGAGGTGTGGTGAAAATGTCAACGGCGGGCCAAACGGATCGCCAAGCACATCATGCGGAGTGGAGCTACTCAGATCGCTGTCCTTCTAGACCGAGCCTCCAAATCTCGCACGAAAAAAGGAGATCATGGCGAAGGAGGTGGCCGGAGTCACTTCCTCCATCCGTCCTCTACAGGTCTGTGTATCTCTCCTACTTCTGTGCATCCTCCGTCACCGACCAACCCAGTCTCATTCCAATCCCTCGTGTGCGAGTGATCGCCTGATGCGAAGCGACACGAAGCCATGCGTGCTTCATCGATCGATGCGGGGCGAGGCGATGTAGGGCTTCACCGATCGATGCAGGGCGAGGCGATGTAGGCGGTCGATGCGGGGAAGGAGAGGGGTTTGGAAGCGGCTGTCGTGGCGCGCTGGTCGAACTCGCAAGGGCTACTATGTGGTTGCAGCGGACACCTCTCGGGGAAAACCTAGGCTAGGCACCGAGTTCACCGTTCTGGTCCTTCGGACCCGATCTGAATCTCTTCCTGCTTGTCAAGTAGGTCGTCAGCCACATGTGCGTTGCCATCCAAGTTCCAAGATGGCCTCTGCCCTGCTGCACTTACTACACGCTGGTCATCCTTGCCTACAGGTACATCTCAAGATGGCCGCCGCCCTGCTGCACTTGCTCCACGTTGGTAGTCGATTGCCTACAGGTACAGTTCTCCTTCCCCCTTATGCCATATGCCTAGGCCACAGGGGAATGCCATGCTTCAGACGACGAAAACACGAGAATCATCCCAAAAGAAATGGCTGTAGACACTCTCATGCAGCTTGCTAGGTCTTAGATATCTGCTTTACGCGAGAGCTTTGACATGATACAAGGCCCCTGACAATTATCACTGATACACTCGATTGAATCATGTGAGTTCCATTGTATCTATTTAATCATTTTTTTCTACTTGTTCAAGATATTCCAAATAAACTCAAATTTCTCTTAATTCTTTTATGTACAGTTTGATCGTTTTCTGAAGTGTAAAATTTATGTTGGTGATACTTTTTTAATTTGTTCTTTCTCTTTTACAGAATTGAGCAGAAAGAAAAGAATATGATTTTTTGTTTGCTTTAACAATGAAAGGTTCGTACTTGGAAAATACTTCAATTCTGTCACAGGAGTTGATGCTCAAGTTTCTTATGCATTTAAATCTGAGGGGAAACCACATGCAGAAAAATTCAAGAATCAGTTGTATAACCAGGTTTACCAACATGTATGTGTTTCTCTTATTTATTTTGTGCATTCATTACTATTTTTAATTTCTCTCTTCATCTCTTGAAATTAGTACAGTAACCAATCCACTTTCTGATTTGCTGTGCAGCAACTATACTAGAAGCTGGGATGTACAACGAGGATGGTTACGTGCCTCTTTTAAGTTATCCAGTGTTACATTAATTCTTTTCTTTGTACTAATTTGTTAAAAAAAAGTGGAATTCCATCTTTGAAAAATGATGTTAGTGAGCATCTCAATTTAAATTTTTACATTCCAAAATAGTCAAGTTTTTTACGTAAAATTTTATTTGGCTCGCATAATTCTTGAATGCCTTCCATGGGATGACAGGAATCTTGCTCATCTAGCAAAATAAAAGATTTCGAAAAAATTGGAAGGTGGGAAAACTTGGAATTTCTCGGAGGTATTGTGATGGCGGTGCCCATGTAGTTTGGGAAATTTTGCTTTCAGCTTGGATGAAGCTTTGTCATAAGTGACGGCACATATAATCTTAAAGGTAAGAGGCTTTAGTTGCTTATAAGTAATAAGGTTTATACATCTTGCGGTGGATTCAACCTACAAACCTCATAAAGTGCTCCCCAGTGTCCGACTAATCAAACCCTGAAAGCTTTCGCTGATGGTATTTAAAAAAAGTTGTGTGGTTACAGGTTTCCTACATTTTTTGGTCACCATGAATTTCCTTCCCATTTAATAAATGAATTCGCACAAAATAAATAGTCAAATTTTAACTTCTGAGATAGGGCAAAGTCAATAACAGTGGAACATATAGTATGTTAAATGTTGATTGCTCTGGCTTACATGATGATAGATTGCTTCTTGAAAGCTCTTTTTGTACAGAGTAATGCTTATACTGGATATTTGAGGGGAGGTTTAACTCAATAGATATTGTTACAGATTGTTTTCTTCTTATTTTTTGAGTCTACCTGATTTGTGAGTTTAGCACTGTAACGATTGATATCTAGAACTCTTTTAAATTGGTGTCATAGTTGCTTTACCCATTACTAACTTACCATTCTCAAACTTTTCGTATCACATATTTTTGTGACTCTGCACTTGCCTGTTGCCTCTAGGTAAAATTTCTAAGCAGAGATAACCATTGATATATGTGTTACAATACTTACTATGAGCCATATGTGAGCCCTTTTCCTTGCAGTTTTATGGTTTTTTTTTCATTTTCTGTTGTCCATCAATTAGTTGAACCATTAACGTGACTGCAGACTATTTCATAGGTGAGCCTGGGTCCATGACTAAGATTTCGTCCCGCTAGCGCAGCCTGAGCCCACTAAACATTACTTTTATTGTACTAGGAAAATATTTAGGCTAGGAGAAAATAAGTAAAGAATAATATTCTTTAGGTTATGACCTTATCGTTTCTAAAGCTTGGCCAGCTTCGATCATCATGACCATCTATGACAATAATAAATTGAATATTTCTCCTTTTTTACTATATTTGTAGTGGACTTATCGTTCGTATGGGTAATGTAGTTTACTAATTCTGTGAGAAGTACCAAGAGGACACAATGTTACAATTGGAACTATTTGTAGCTCTTGACTTTCCTAGTTAGGTTGTTATCCCATGGAATAACTCTCTTTGTTCTGCCTGTTTAGGATAGACTCTGACTTAACCAACTTCGGCACTCTGAAGTTTTGCTACAGTGCTCTTCTCTAGCTGCTGAGCTCCCTCGTTTTGTGAGATTTAGTTATTCTATGCGTTCCTCTTATTCCACAAAGTAGAAAGTTGGCAAACTATTTGACCATGTGTACAATTACATGCAATTATGAGTACAACATTTTGTGTATTTCGTTACAGCCCAAGCTAAGATATCTTCATTTTATTATAAGATCAAAGATACATAATCAGTAAATCTACATGCTTTCTTATATCATATTGCTGCATATTAATTATTTGTGCTGTACTAATGTAGGATGTGGTTGTATTTGATCGAAAGATCCAGGTTGGGAAAGGCACATTTCTTTGACAAGCACAAGTAATGGAAGGACCAAAAGATCCATATTAGGAGGACACCGTTCCAAGGTACAAGCACATGTCATGGAAGTATTGCTACCAGTGGTTGTAAAGTCCACATTTCAGTATGTGATGTGGATGAATGATGTTATATCTTCTTGCTTTGTATGTCTAATTTTATGATAGTGAATTGATGGATGTTGACTATTGGACAAGTGATGCCGATTATTTTACCTTGCTAATTTCTAATGAGTAATGCAAAATTGTCTCGGATAAAAATGACTTTACTTTCCAATTTGGTGATCAAGAACTCCCTTATATACTTATGGAACTTATTATCACTATATTGTCAAAATAGACGGGTGCGGCAACGCGCGCCATCATGGATCTAGTGTGCTTTAAGAAGATGCATAAGTCCATCAAAATGACTAGACCAAAGGCTTCTCGGGCATCATATTGAATAATTCATGAAGATTTGGGTCATCGCCTTCCAAATATTTTCTATCTAAATAGCTAGTCTTCGGTTTTCGTAGCCTATTTCTCTTAACATTCAAACATGTCACCTCAGCATGCACTATGCATGAGAAAATACGCACCTCAACATGCAACCATGCATAGAAAAAAAAGTCTACTCAACATGCAAACATGCATGATAATTTCATTCTATTATCCTATTTATATTTAATACATATTTTTACAACTATACAACAATCAGACACAATAAATCATATGTATATTTAGTTTAATACCCATATTATTACTCAAAATATTCATGTTCACTACAATCAAATCTTATTGAAATATTGCAAAATATTCTCACAACAATGCGTGGGGCTATAATCTTGATTAACTAAATGCTGACTCGCAAAAAAAATCAACTAAATACGGACACATGTGACTCTATTCTTTTTGAGCTTTCTCCTTCTTGTCAATACTCTACGGCCTCATTTCTACAATGTGCAATTTTCAGAGCAACCTCAACTTGTATGAATGACACCATTTGTAGATTTGGGAAAATTTTCTCTGTGTTAATCATCTAAAAATCGTGTTTGGATGGCCGATTGGCTCGAACGAGGGTGACTTGTATTTCTTGTCTTTGCTCCTTATGCAAAAGAATGTCCGAAAATGGTGGCCAACCTCCTTTTTGAATGCCGCTAGGCATTGAGAATTTGGCACATGATTAAAGATTGGCTAGGGCACACATGATACATGAAAGAAGAATGCTAAAAAAACATGTCGTCATTGACGCTTGGGTCATATTTTTCCAAGGAAAAAGTCTTTTCTTCTAATTAATTTCCACATGATGTACTATGTCAATTTCTTTCTAACTATTGCATCAGAGGCAAATCTTTTGCCTCAAGTTCAATGTTTTTAGAGTAAAATGCATCTGGTTGTCATACTTGTGTCGAAAGCTCACTTTTTTATTTTTTTTATAGAAAAGGAGGATGCACCCCGGCCTCTGCATCTGGACGATGCATATGGCCATTTTATTAATTATTAAGCACAAAAGACTTTACGAAGTAGTACATCAGTAAGCCTGAAGCCACCATTTAGGCAACATATGTCGCTACTCCTACCCCCTTGATGCAGTGGTGCCGAATGTCCGAGCTTAATACCAAACAGGCATCGCATCAAATCCTAACATCTAATGCCGGATGCCCCATCCTAGCCACATACCGGGACTGGGTCACACGCCGGTCCGGCGCACTCACCGAGGTTGCCGCCGCCTTCTTCCACCGATCCATCTCCAGAGCAGGTACTGACGCACAGACCTGGCCAGGCCTGCCGTAGACGCCACCATGGCGCCAGACAGCTCGACCACCCTGCGCTCGTCCATCCAGCCGCATCCGTCGTCGATATGCAGCTGCACCATGCCGCCACCACTCGTCGTCAATAACGCGGTAGATACAACGCCGCACCACCTGGCAACCTCCACACCATCGCCACTGCTGGAGCTACTCGGAGCCCACCATCCACAACATCTCTCCCCCGAACAGCAGTTCCTCCCAATACGGCGCCTCCATGGAGGATACGACGCGCAGGACGCCGCCGCCGCCCAATCCAGATTGAATTTTGGACTTTCGTCCGGGAGGGGTTCGGGGGTGGATAGGGGGGACCTCGGCTTCGCCTCCAGGAAGGGTAACGGCGTCAAGTGACGTCGCCGATGCCGGGCCGAACACGCCGACCAAAGTTTTCTCCGGTCCCCATCCTATTCCACCAAACCCCCGTGTACTCCGGATCCGGCAAGCCATGATCCGAAACCCGCGAAGATGAAAGAGCCATGGGGCTCAACCCACCAGAAAGGAGGATCGAGAAGAACTCCTTGTAGATCTCCAGACGTCGAATCCAACGATCCAACGTGGCCAGCGACGATCATCACCACCCCGCGGCGGCCCGACGGAGTCCAAAGAAAGGATTCAGATGGATCTGATCTGGATCCGGCGGCACCGGCGACCACCGGTCAGGCCAACGCAGCCACCACCTCACGACACGCTGGTCGCCACCGCCGTGCCGCGCACGACGCCGATGGGAGACCCGCCCACCGCGCCGCCGGACCCCACGTTCGCCCGGCGTTCCTCTGGATCCCGCTGTCCCGCGCCAGCCAAGACGGAGAGGATGGGGAAAAGCCCCGCCGGCGCCCAGCCGGCCAGGCTTCGCCCGGCGGCGCTATGGACGGCGGCGAGGAGGGGCGAGGAGGAGACTCGAAAGCTCACTTTGGTCACTATATACGCCTTTCGGTGATTATATGGTCACTGTCAAAAGGCATATATATTGGCCGTATTCTTGAGTAAAAATGACCAAAGTGAACTTTGAACACAAAATACAAGGGTGCTGCAAGCTGCCAAGCTGCGTATACGTTTTGTCCAGCACTCTGCCGGGATAGGAAACAGAGGAGTTGAGTGCGGTGCAGCATTTGCAATTTGAACGCAGTCCGTTTCACTAATCTGTCCGACTAAATTAAGCAAGGAAACAACCCGCCGCAAACGGAATTTTTCTACCCCTCAGCTTTACTTAACCGTAACCACTCTACTACAATATATAGGTAACTAAATTCAGATGCAGAAGCGGACGTGAGACGGCACGAAAGCCACTAAAAAAAGCGTACCTGACGCTCCCCAAACCACTATAAAATCCAAACATCCCCAATAGCCATCACAACGCAAAACACAGAGCACGTCTCCTCACTAGCCTCCGCCGTCCTGTACTAGGCTACTTGCATAGGCACGTGCCGATTGATCCCAACAATGGCGAGCCGTTCTCTCACTCCCGTCCAGCTCACTTCCACCCTCTTCGTAGCACTCCTTGCCACGTGCCACGCCGGCAGCATCGCCGTGTACTGGGGCCAGAACGACGGCGAGGCATCGCTGGCCGAGACGTGTGCGTCTGGGAACTATGAGTTCGTCATCCTCGCTTTTCTCCCAAAATTCGGCAAGGGCCAGACGCCACAGCTGAACCTAGCCAGCCACTGCGACCCTTCCTCCGGTGGATGCAGAGGCCAGAGCAAGGACATCAAAGCGTGCCAGGGCCAGGGTGTTAAAGTCCTGCTCTCCATCGGCGGCGGCGATGGTAGTTATGGCCTCTCTTCTCCTGGCGATGCACGACAAGTTGCCTTGTACCTCTGGAACAACTACCTGGGCGGTTCATCCTCGTCCGGTCCCCTCGGCGACGTCGCGCTCGACGGCATTGACTTTGACATCGAGCAAGGCAGCGCCAAGTTCTGGAACGATCTTGCCACTGACCTGAAGAATTTGGGAAAGAACGGAGGCAAGACTGTATTGCTGAGCGCGGCACCGCAGTGCCCGTTCCCGGATGAATGGGACGGCGGTGCGATCAGCACGGGACTGTTCGACTACGTGTGGGTGCAGTTCTACAACAACGAGGAATGCCAGTTCAGTGCGGGACAGGGGGCCTTCATGAATGCATGGAAGAAGTGGGAGTCAGTGCCGGCCGGGAAGATCTTCTTGGGGCTTCCGGCTTCCAAGGACGCGGCGGGCACGGGGTTCGTCCCTGCCGGCGAGCTCACTTCGCGTGTGTTGCCGCTCATCAAGGTCTCTTCAAAGTACGGTGGTGTCTTGCTATGGTCCAAGTTCTATGATGACCAAACAGGCTACAGCTCCGCCATCAAGAGCGATGTGTGATAGTTCTCTCTAGTCTATTTGGTTTGGTTGAGTTGTTATTACTGTGTGTCTTGTGTCATGTATCATAGGATCGTGTGTTAATTGTTTGAGATGACATCAGATATTGCCATATGTGAATATATGAATAAAAACACAGTATAGTTTCTTTGAACCAAGTCCCATATTACATTAAATTTTGAACTCCATATTTTACATCATGCACTACACTGCTTTTGATTCTACAGAAAAGTAAGTGTACAATATTTGGTCAATCAACTGTGGTTCTAGTTCAATATTGGTCCCTCAGTTTGAATACCATTCACCAACAACATGACACCTCGACTTTTTAAGAGTAATAACCTTCGCCATCTTGCAACTGGAAGGAATTTTATAGATGATGTTGAACTAGGACTAGTGCTAGAAGAAGAAGTTATTATTCAAAGAATAACTTTTTGGAAAATACTCCCCTTGAATTATGATTCAGTTATTCATGTGCACTTGCAGGACATCAACAAGTCATTTGCATATCTCAAGAGACAAAAGAGACTCTAATATTTTCTTGGATGATTAAGGGAGAATAGTCGGCCAGATTTATTTTCCAAAATTTTGGGAGTACAAAGTTTACAATACAACTGAACTAGCCAACAAAGGCCAAAACACTATTCAAACAACAAAAATTATACAGAGGTAGATAATATAAGAGAACATGAGTGGTTGTTTTACCATATGAGAAAGTTATTTGCATAGCGTAGACAAAATAGGTTGCCTCATCTTCATTTATCAAGCCTTGGCCTTACGTCACATGTTCGGTTGGGAATATGATCAAGATGCAATTATAGAGATGATTATGTGTCCATGTATATCCATGATTTACTAATATTCTCCTTCAATATCATCTTGACATAGGTTGGCGCATACTTTATTTTTTGTGAAACTCTTTGTTGTATGATGTTATGATAACAATCGCTAGCCATTGTGGATATGAGAACACATATCTGAAGATTAGCATATCATCTGTCGATGACCTTGTTTAGGAGGTCATGAGTATATATGTGATATTAATATGATAATAAGACTTGCGAGTTGGTAGAACATAGTGTGAGACATACCTATTTTGAGATGTAGTGCAAATTGTCATTTGTTGGTCTAATGTATAGTGTATATGCCATGATCCACACCTGAGGTCATCATACATTCTCAGGATGTGAATAGACCTTCTTAGGGTCTATCAACACTTGTTCGTAACTGGATAGTCATAAAGGTGATTTTAGATCTTTCTCCCAAGCATTCCGCGAGGCATGGCCGAACAAGATAGGATTTTTCCCTCCGACTTGGAGAGATGACTCTAGGGCCTCTTGATTGGCTAGACTAAAAAGATGCATGGCTGTGTAACCAACTTAAGTGCTAACCTTATCGATGAATCTATATCATGAGTTCGGGAGATGTTGAGCCGCTCGACAATGATTCCAAATACTCATAATGGGTTCGGCAACATATATCCCGAGGTATAGCATATGCCACATTGTGAGGTTCATCTACATGACTTTGTGAGCACTTATGAGTTGGCACATCTTGCTAGGGGCCACTACCAACTATGGTCCAAGTTAGAGTAAGTTAGAGTTCGAGTAGTGTACTTGGGGCCTGACTAGGTACTCAAGGGTCGACTGAGTTTATGTAGGCTGCTCACAACATGTGTAACTGATCAAGAACATATGGGTTCACACATTTACGGGGGCAACACCCACTATGATTCGTCTGAGTGGATAAGCAAATGAAGTCATGTTGGGTTACGGGTGTTGCAGCCCATCTAAAGATATATGTAAATGCAGAAGTATGGATTGGTTAAGAGCTGCTTGATTGATTGTCTCATGAGGGGTTTGGAAAACTCAAGCTATTACCAACACCACACCCAAGTCTTGTGACCGAATCTAGCAATATGCCATGTTATGTTCCACCTCATGCACATGGATAACTTGTATGCATCACATCTATGATGCTATGACAAACAGCACGAGGGACACAGGACGCAACACCGACGCTCGTGTCATCTCTACTTCTGCTAGGTCTGCGCATCTAGTGGTAATCTTGTGGTCTATAGTAGGATGATATTATTGGTTTATGTGGTAGAAAACTCATTTTTACATTAGTCTTAGCTTACCTGAATCCCGATAGGTTCCACAATGTGCACTAATATGTTGATTGTTGGGGAACGTAGCAGAAATTCAAAATTTTCTACGCATCACCAAGATCAATCTATGGAGAGACTAGCAACGAGGGGAAGGAGAGTGCATCTACATACCCTTGTAGATCGCTAAGCGGAAGCGTTCAAGTGAACGGGGTTGATGGAGTCGTACTCGTCGTGATTCAAATCACCGATGATCCTAGTGCCGAACGGACGGCACCTCCGCGTTCAACACACGTACAGCCCGACGATGTCTCCCACGCCTTGATCCAGCAAGGAGAGAGGGAGAGGTTGAGGAAGACTCCATCCAGCAGCAGCACAACAGCATGGTGGTGGTGGAGGAGCGTGGCAATCCTGCAGGGCTTCGCCAAGCACCACGGGAGAGGAGAAGACTTAGGGAGAGGGAGGGGCTGCACCAAAGGCATAAGGTGTGTCTCTTAGAGGCCCTCCTACCCTCACTATATATAGGGATCCCAAGGGGGGGTGCGCCAGCCCTAGGAGATCCAATCTCCTAGGGGGCGACGGCCAGGGGAGGAGTCCTCCCCCCCAAGGCACCTAGGAGGTGCCTTCCCCTGCTGGGACTCTTCCTTTAGGGTTTCCCTAGGCGCATGGGCCTCTTGGGGCTGGTGCCCTTGGCCCATGTAGTCCAAGGTGCACCCCCTACAGCCCATGTGGCCCCCGGGGCAGGTGGCCCCACCCGGTGGGCCCCCGGGACCCTTCCGGTGGTCCCGGTACAATACCGATGACCCCGAAACTTGTCCTGATGGCCGAAACAGGACTTCCTATATATAAATCTTTACCTCCGGACCATTCCGGAACTCCTCGTGACGTCCGGGATCTCATCCGGGACTCCGAACAACATTCGGTAACCACATACAAACTTCCTTTATAACCCTAGCATCATCGAACCTTAAGTGTGTAGACCCTACGGGTTCGGGAGACATGCAGACATGACCGAGACGTTCTCCAGTCAATAACCAACAGCGGGATCTGGATACCCATGTTGGATCCCACATGTTCCACGATGATCTCATCGGATGAACCACGATGTCAAGGACTTAATCAATCCCGTATACAATTCCCTTTGTCTAGCGGTATTGTACTTGCCCGAGATTCGATCGTCGGTATCCTTATACCTTGTTCAATCTCGTTACCGGCAAGTATCTTTACTCGTTCCGTAACACATCATCCCGTGATCAACTCCTTGGTCACATTGCGCATATGATGATGTCCTACCGAGTGGGCCCAGAGATACCTCTCCGCTTACACGGAGTGACAAATCCCAGTCTCGATTCATGCCAACCCAACAGACACTTTCGGAGATACCTGTAATGCACCTTTATAGTCACCCAGTTACGTTGTGACGTTTGATACACCCAAAGCATTCCTACGGTATCCGGGAGTTGCACAATCTCATGGTCTAAGGAAATGATACTTGACATTAGAAAAGCTTTAGCATACGAACTACACGATCTTTGTGTTAGGCTTAGGATTGGGTCTTGTCCATCACATCATTCTCCTAATGATGTGATCCCGTTATCAACGACATCCAATGTCCATGGTTAGGAAACCGTAACCATCTATTGATCAACGAGCTAGTCATCTAGAGGCTTACTAGGGACATGGTGTTGTCTATGTATCCACACATGTATCTGAGTTTCCTATCAATACAATTATAGCATGGATAATAAACTATTATCATGAACAAGGAAATATAATAATAACCAATTTATTATTGCCTCTAGGGCATATTTCCAACAGTCTCCCACTTGCACTAGAGTCAATAATCTAGTTCACATCGCCATGTGATTAACACTCACAGGTCACATCGCCATGTGACTAACACCCAAGAGTTTACTAGAGTCAGTAGTCTAGTTCACATCACTATGTGATTAACACTCAATGAGTTTTAGGTTTGATCATGTTGCTTGTGAGAGAGGTTTTAGTCAACGGGTCCGAACCTTTCAGATCCGTGTGTGCTTTACAAATCTCTATGTCATCTCCTAGATGTAGCTACCACGCTCTATTTGGAGCTATTCCAAATAACTGTTCTACTATACGAATCCAGTTTATTACTCAGAATAATCTGGATTAGTGTCAAAGTTTGCATCGGCATAACCCTTTACGACGAACTCTTTTACCACCTCCATAATCGAGAAAATTCCTTAGTCCACTAGTTACTAAGGATAACTTTGACCACTGTCCTGTGATCCGTTCTTGGATCACTCTTGTACCCCTTGACTGACTCATGGCAAGGCACATTTCAGGTGCGGTACACAGCACAACATACTGTAGAGCCTATGTCTTAAGCATAGGGGACGACCTTCGTCCTTTCTCTCTACTCTGCCGTGGTCGAGCTTTAAGTCTTAACTTCATACCTTACAACTCAGGAAAGAACTCCTTCTTTGACTGATCCATCTTGAACACCTTCAAGATCATGTCAAGGTATGTGCTCATTTGAAAGTTCCATTAAGCGTTTTGATCTATCCTTATAGATCTTGATGCTCAATGCTCAAGTAGCTTAATCCAGGCTTTCCATTGAAAACACTTTCCAAATACCCTATATGCTTTCCAGAAATTCTACGTCATTTCTGATCAACAATATGTCAACATATACTTATCAGAAATTCTATAGTGTTCCCACTCACTTCTTTGGAAATACAAGTTTCTCATAAACTTTGTATAAACCCAAAATCTTTGATCATCATCAAAGTATACATTCCAACTCCGAGATGCTTACTCCAGTCCTTAGAAGGATTGCTGGAGCTTTGCATACTTATTAGCATCTTTCAGGATTGACAAAACCTTCCGGCTGTATCACATACAACCTTTCCTCAAGAAAATCGTCGAGGAAACAATGTTTTGACATCCTATCTGCAAGATTTCATAAATAATGCAGTGATCGCTAACATAATTCCAACAGACTCTTAGCATCGCTACGAGTGAGAAAATCTCATCGTAGTCAACTCCTTGAACTTGTCAGAAACTTCTTAAAGACAAGTCGAGCTTTCTTAATGGTAATACTTACCATCATTGTCCGTCTTCCTTTTAAAATCCATCTGCACTCAACAGCCTTACGACCATCGAGCTGTTCTGCCAAAGTCTACACTTTGTTTTCATATATGGATCCTCTCTCGGATTATATGGCCTCGAGCCATTTTGGAATCCGGGCCCACCATCGCTTTTCCATAGCTCGTAGGTTCATTGTTGTCTAGCAACATGACTTCCAAGACAGGATTACGTACCACTCTGAAGTAGTACGCATCCTTGTCATCCTACGAGGTTTGGTAGTGACTTGATCTGAAGTTTCATGATCACTATCATAAGCTTCCACTTCAATTGGTGTAGGTGCCACAGGAACAACTTCCTGTGCCCTGCCACACACTAGTTGAAGAGATGGTTCAATAACCTCATCAAGTCTCCACCACCCTCCCACCCAATTCTTTCGAGAGAAACTTTTCCTCGAGAAAGGACCCGATTCTAGAAACAATCCCTTATTGCTTTAGGATCTGAGACAGGAGGTATACCCAACTGTTTTGGGTGTCCTATGAAGATGCATTTATCCGCTTTGGGTTCGAGCTTATCAGCCTGAAACTTTTTCACATAAGCGTCGCAGCCCCAAACTTTTTCAGAAATGACAGCTTAGGTTTCTCTAAGCCATAGTTCATACGGTGTCATCTCATCGGAATTTTGTGGTGCCCTATTTAAAGTGAATGTGGTTGTCTCTAATGCCTAACCCATAAACTATCGTGGTAATTCGATAAGAGACATCATGGTATGCATCATATCCAAATAGGGTGCAGTTATGATGTTCGGACACACCATCACACTATGGTGTTCCAGGCTGTATTAGTTGTGAAACAATTTCCACAATGTCTTAATTCTGTGCCAAACTCGTAATTCAGATATTCATCTCTATGATCATATCATAGATATTTTATCCTCTTGTCACGACGATCTTTCAACTTCACCCTGAAATTACTTGAACCTTTCAATAATTCAGACTCGTGATTCATCAAGTAAATATACTCAACATCTACTCAAATCATCTGTGAAGTAAGAACATAACGACATCCACTACATGCCTCAGCACTCATTGGACTGCATACATCAAAATGTATTACTTCCAACAAGTTGCTTTCTAGTTCCATTTTACTGAAAACGAGGCTTTCAGTCATCTTTCCCATGTGGTATGATTTGCATGTCTCAAGTGATTCAAAATCAAGTGAGTCCAAACGGTCCATTTGCATGGAGTTTCTTCATGCATATACACCAATAGACATGGTTCGCATGTCTCAAACTTTTCAAAACGAGTGAGTCCAAAGATCCATCAACATGGAGCTTCTTCATGCGTTTTATACCGATATGACTTACGTGGCAGTGCCACAAGTAGGTGGTACTATCATTACTATCTTTTGGCATGAACATGTGTATCACTACGATCGAGATTTTAGGTGTAAGACCATTGAAGGTATTATTCAAATAAACAGAGTAACCATTATTCTCCTTAAATGAATAACCGTATTGCGATAGACATAATCCAATCATGTCTATGCTCAACGCAAACACCAAACTTGATGGTAGAGGGAGCGTGCGATGCTTGATCATATCAACCTTGGAAACACTTCCAACACATGTCGTCAGCTCACCTTTAGCTAGTCTCCGTTTATTCCGTAGCCTTTTGTTTCGAGTTACTAACACTTAGCAACCGAACCGGTATCTAATACCCTGGTGCTACTAGGAGTACTAGTAAAGTACACATCAACACAATGTATATCCAATATACTTCTATCGACCTTGCCAGCCTTCTAATCTACCAAGTATCTAGGGTAATTCTGCTCCAGTGGTTGTTCCCCTTATTACAGAAGCACTTAGTCTCGGGTTTGGGTTCAACCTTGGGTTTCATGAAGTATCCCTTCTTGCCCTTACCCTTCTTGAAACTAGTGGTTTCACCAACCATCAACAATTGATGCTCCTTCTTGATTTCTACTTTTGTGGTGTCAAACATCACGAACATCTCAAGGATCATCATACATGTCCCCGATATATTATAGTTCATCACGAAGCTCTAGCAGCTTGGTGGTAATGACTTCGGAGAAACATCACTATCTTATCTGGAAGATTAACTCCCACTCGATTCAAATGATTGTTGTACTCAGACAATCTGAGCACAAGCTCAACAATTGAGCTATTCTCCCTTAGTTTGCAGGCTAAGAAAATCGTCGGAGGTCTTATACCTCTTGACGTGGGCACGAGCTTGAAATCCCAATTTCAGCCCTCAAAACATCTCATATGTTTCGCGACGTTTCAAAATGTCTTTGGTGCCTCAACTCTAAACCGTTTAACTGAACTATCATGTAGTTATCAAAAATGTGTATGTCAGATGTTCACAACATCCACAGACAACGTTCGAGGTTCAGCACACTGAGCGGTGCATTAAGGACATAAGCCTTCTAAGAAGCAATGAGGACAATCCTCAGTTTATGGACCTAGTCCGCATAATTGCTACTATCAACTTTCAACTAAATTTTCTCTAGGAACATAATTAAATAGTAGAACTGAAAACGCGAGCTACGACATAATTTGCAAAAACCCTTTGACTATGTTCAGGATAATTAAGTTCATCTTATGAACTCCCACTCAGATAGACATCCCTCTAGTCATCTAAGTGATTACATGATCCGAGTCAACTAGCCCGTGTCCGATCATCACGTGAGACGGACTAGTTAACGTCGGTGAACATCTTCATGTTGATCATATCTTCTATACGACTCATGCTCGACCTTTCGGTCTTCTGTGTTCCGAGGCCATGTCTGTACATGCTAGGCTCGTCAAGTTAACCCTAAGTGTTTTGCTGTGTAAAACTGTCTTACACCCATTGTATGTGAACGTAAGGATCTATCACACCCGATCATCACGACGTGCTTCGAAACGACGAACTGTAGCAACGGTGCACAGTTAGGGGAGAACACTTCTTGAAATTTTAATGAGGGATCATCTTATTTACTACCGTCGTTCTAAGCAAATAAGATGTATAAACATGATAAACATCATATGCAATCAAATAATAGTGACATGATATGGCCAATATCATATAGCTCCTTTGATCTCCATCTTGGGGCTCCATGATCATCTTGTCACCGGCATGACACCATGATCTCCATCATCATGATCTCCATCATCGTGTCTCCATGAAGTTGTCACGTCATCTATTACTTCTACTACTACAGCTAACGGTTAGCAATAAAGTAAAGTAATTACATGACGTTTATGTTGACACGCAGGTCATGAATAAATTAAGACAACTCCTATGGCTCATGCCGGTTGTCATACTCATCGACATGCAAGTCGTGATTCCTATTACAAGAACATGATCAATCTCATACATCACATATATCATTCATCACATCCTTTTGGCCATATCACATCACATAGCATACCCTGCAAAAACAAGTTAGACGTCCTCTAATTGTTGTTTGCATGTTTTACGTGGCTGCTATGGGTTTCTAGCAAGAATGTTTCTTACCTACGCAAAGACCACAACGTGATATGCCAATTGCTATTTACCCTTCATAAGGACCCTTTTCATCGAATCCGATCCGACTAAAGTAGGAGAGACAGACACCCGCTAGCCACCTTATGCAACTAGTGCATGTCAGTCGGTGGAACCTGTCTCACGTAAGAGTACGTGTAAGGTCGGTCCGGGCCGCTTCATCCCACGATGCCGCCGAATCAAGATAAGACTAGTAACGGCAAGCATATTGAACAAAATCAATGCCCACAACTACTTTGTGTTCTACTCGTGCATAGAAACTACGCATAGACCTAGCTCTGATACCACTGTTGGGGAACGTAGCAGAAATTCAAAATTTTCTATGCATCACCAAGATCAATCTATGGAGAGACTAGCAACGAGGGGAAGGAGAGTGCATCTACATACCCTTGTAGATCGCTAAGCGGAAGCGTTCAAGGAACGGGGTTGATGGAGTCGTACTCGTCGTGATTCAAATCACCGATGATCCTAGTGCCGAACGGACGGCACCTCCGCGTTCAACACACGTACAGCCCGAAGACGTCTCCCATGCCTTGATCCAGCAAGGAGAGAGGGAGAGGTTGAGGAAGACTCCATCCAGCAGCAGCACAATGGCGTGGTGGTGATGGAGGAGCGTGGCAATCCTGCAGGGCTTCGCCAAGCACCGCAGAAGAGGAGAAGAACTTGGGAGACAGGGAGGGGCTGCACCAAAGGCAAAAGGTGTGTTTTTGAGAGGCCCTCCTACCCCACTATATATAGGGATCCCAAGGGGGGGTGCGCCAGCCCTAGGAGATCCAATCTCCTAGGGGGCGGCGGCCAGGGGAGGAGTCCTCCCCCCCCCCAAGGCACCTAGGAGGTGCCTTCCCCTGCTGGGACTCTTCCTTTAGGGTTTCCCCAGGCGCATGGGCCTCTTGGGGCTGGTGCCCTTGGCCCATGTAGGCCAAGGTGCACCCCCTACAGCCCATGTGGCCCCCGGGGAAGGTGGCCCCACCCGGTGGGCCCCCGGGACCCTTCCGGTGGTCCCGGTACAATACCGATGACCCCGAAACTTGTCCCGATGGCCGAAACAGGACTTCCTATATATAAATCTTTACCTCCGGACCATTCCGGAACTCCTCGTGACGTCCGGGATCTCATCCGGGACTCCGAACAACATTCGGTAACCACATACAAACTTCCTTTATAACCCTAGCGTCATCGAACCTTAAGTGTGTAGACCCTACGGGTTCGGGAGACATGCAGACATGACCGAGACGTTCTCCAGTCAATAACCAACAGCGGGATCTGGATACCCATGTTGGATCCCACATGTTCCACGATGATCTCATCGGATGAACCACGATGTCAAGGACTTAATCAATCCCGTATACAATTCCCTTTGTCTAGCGGTATTGTACTTGCCCGAGATTCGATCGTCGGTATCCTTATACCTTGTTCAATCTCGTTACCGGCAAGTCGCTTTACTCGTTCCGTAACACATCATCCCGTGATCAACTCCTTGGTCACATTGCGCATATGATGATGTCCTACCGAGTGGGCCCAGAGATACCTCTCCGCTTACACGGAGTGACAAATCCCAGTCTCGATTCGTGCCAACCCAACAGACACTTTCGGAGATACCTGTAATGCACCTTTATAGTCACCAAGTTGCGTTGTGACGTTTGATACACCCAAAGCATTCCTACGGTATCCGGGAGTTGCACAATCTCATGGTCTAAGGAAATGATACTTGACATTAGAAAAGCTTTAGCATACGAACTACACGATCTTTGTGCTAGGCTTAGGATTGGGTCTTGTCCATCACATCATTCTCCTAATGATGTGATCCCGTTATCAACGACATCCAATGTCCATGGTTAGGAAACCGTAACCATCTATTGATCAACGAGCTAGTCATCTAGAGACTTACTAGGGACATGGTGTTGTCTATGTATCCACACATGTATCTGAGTTTCCTATCAATACAATTATAGCATGGATAATAAACGATTATCATGAATAAGGAAATATAATAATAACCAATTTATTATTGCCTCTAGGGCATATTTCCAACATTGATCACATGCTCGAATGATGAAACTACCTTCAAAATTGAATGGTATCCCTTGAGATGATTTTGACATGGAACCTTCTACACCTAAATGACCGCAAACATGGATGGAAGGGTGAGCTTACTTTTGGGATGCGGGTGGTCTAATGGGCATCGACTTTAAGATATCGCTCCACCAATCCATGCCATCTGTAAAAAAGAGAGGGGGAAAATTAGTGTGTTAATAATGTGCTTTAAGGAAATATACAGGTCCATCAAAATGACTAGACCGAAGGCCTCTCGGGCGTCATATTGAAGAATTCATGAAGATTTGGGTCATCACCTTCGAAATCTTTTATATCTAAATAGCTAGTCTTCGGTCTTTGCCAACCTATTTCTCTCAACATTCAAACATGTCACCTCAGCATGCAATATGCGTGAGAAAATACACACCTCAACATGCAACCATGCATAGAAAAAAGTCTACTCAACATGCAAACATGCATGATAATAATCATTATATCATGCTATTCATATTTAATACATATTTTTGCAACTATACAACAATTAGACACAATAAAGCATATGTATCTTTAGTGTAGTATTCATATTATTACTCCAAATATTCATGTTCAATACAATCAAATCTCATTGAAATGTTGCAAAACATTCTCATAACAACGCATGGGGGTATCATCTTGTTTAACTAAATGTTCCCTCGCAAAAAAGAAATCAACTAAATACGGACACATGTGACTCTATTCTTTTGGTGTTTTCTCCTTCTTGTCAATACTCTACGGCCTCACCCTATAATGTGCAATTTAGCAACCTCGACTTGTATGAATGACAACGTTTGTGGATTTTCGTAATTTTTTCTCTATGTTAATCGTCCAAAAAATCATGTTTGGATAGCTGATTGGCTCGAACGAGGGTGACCTTTATTTGTTGTGTTTGCTCCTTATGCAAAAGAATGTCAGAAAATGGTGACCAACCACCTTTTCGAATGCCGCCAGGCATTGATAATTTGGCACGTGATTACAGAAGATTGGCTAAGGCACACATGGTACATGAAAGAAGAATGAGAAAAAACAAACATGCCATCGTTGACGCTTGGGCCATATCTTTTCAAGGAAAAAGTCTTTTCTTCTAATTAATTTCCGCATGATGTACTATGTCAATTTCTTTCTTATTTACTGCATCGAGGGAAAACTTTTGCCTCAAGTTCAAATTTTTTAGAGTAAAATGCATCTGGTCATTATACTTGTGTCGAAAGCTCACTTTGGTCAATATATACGCCTTTCGATGATTATATGGTCACTGAGTATAATCACTGAAAGACATATATATTGACTGTATTGACTATATTCTTTAGTACAATGACCAAAGTGAACTTTTGACATAAGTATGATGACTGCATTTTACAAAGGAAAATGCTTGCCTTCGGCGTGCCTGCTGAACGCTTCGGCCGGCCGCACACGCCCCATGCGATCTCCTTTTATCGTATGGCTAGCCATATACGCGGCCTCCCTCGCGTGGTGGGACGCGTGGCTCGATGCCCACCAACCGCCAGCACCTCGCCTTATCCATTCGTGGATGCTTTGCTTCCATTCATTTTTCTCGCCCTGCGCATCTGCGCTGTTTCCTCCTCGGTCTATTCTCTCTTTCCACACATCGATGACCACCGCGCGCAGCTAGATCAGGCAACTCGAAGGGGACTGGAGATCCACCGCGGGCTCTCTGGCGATGTTGCGCCTGCGGCGGCAGTGGAGACTTTTTGCTGTGAGCTGCAAGTCGCCGTCGGCTACCGTTCCATGTCCGCGGAACTCCGGCGATCCCCAGCTTCAATTAAATCTTCCCATGTCACCGGTGGAAGATTTCTTCTATCTTCGATTTGCCCACGCGGTTGTAGCTCTTTAAATCGCTGGTATAGCAGCTTTCTGCTTAACCGGTGGAATCTTTTTTAAATCACTTTTAGATCCAGCTTTGGTCCAAATATATGTGATTTTTGCATATATTTTTTCCAAATCGCCGGTTCCAGCTTACCAAATCACCGGTTGTAGCTTTTTATTCAGCCGGTTGTAGCTTTTTTGGATTTCCAGTGTCAATTCAAACTCAACTGTTGTAGCTTTTTTTCAGCTGATTAAAACTTTTCCAATCACCAGTTCCAGCTTTTGCCCAGCTTAATTCATCTTCTTTGCTGGAACCAGGTCATTTTTTGCTGGAACCGGGTCTTTTTTTGGCTGGAACCGGCAAATGATTTTGCTACGACGAGTTTCTTGCCGCTTGAGATTATTTGCTACGATCAGGCGGCGGCGAGCATTTTTGCTGGAACCGTATTAATTTTTGCAGGAATCGTGAATTTTCTTGCTTCAAGCAATTTACTGGGTTTGCTAGGTGCTCAAGTCGATTCGCTGGAAACCTTTTTGTTTTTTTGCTGGAACCAATTTTTGGTTTTGCTGCAATTACCCACCGGAGTTCTTTTTTGGGCTGAGATGTGTTTTTTAGCTGGAATCAAGTGGTGCAGGTCGACCGTGGCGGCAACGTTGTGCTATGATGGGCGGCGCCGGCGCGAGTTGCTGCATCCGACGTTTGGCAAAGATGCATCTGTCAAGGGGTGGTGCTGAAACGACGGGAGATGAGGAGGACGGCGAATTGGAGCCGCGGAGAGAGGCGGCGAGCGGTGGAGATCCGGCGGGTCAGGTCGCTCGTCCATGGTGCTCGCACCCGCTATGTGTGCTCGCGTGATTTGCATAGTAGAGAACGGCATGGTGGGGATGAAAGCGTCCTAAATCTGACGGCTAAAAGAGTTTTAATCAGACGTACAGGGTGTGGCCGGCCTAAATTTGGGCCAGCGCACCGACGCCTAGTACTGTCCTTTGGGCAGTCGAGGGTGCTTCAAGCTGCGTATACGTTTTGGCCGGCACTCTGCCGGGACAGGAAACACAGGAGTTTGGGTTGAGTACGGTGCAGCGTTTGCGATTTGAACACAATCAGTTTCACTAATCTGTCCGAGTAAATTAAGCAAGGAAACAACCCACCGCAAACGGAACTTTTCTACCCTCAGCTTTACTTAACCGTAACCACTCTACTACCATAGGTAATTAAATTCAGATGCAGAAGCGGACGTGAGACGGCACGAAAGCCACTAAAAAAGCGTCCATGATGCTCCGTCAAGACACTACAAAATCCAAACAGGCGCCATAGCCATCAGAACGCAAAGCACAGAGCACGTCTCCTCACTAGTCTCCACCGTTTCCTCTACTAGGCTAGACTACTTGCACAGGCACGCGCCGATTGATTCGAGCAATGGCGAGCCGTTCTCTCCCCCCCCCTTCCAGCTCACTGCCATCCTCTTCCTAGCACTCCTTGCCACGTGCCACGCCGGTAGCATCGCCGTGTACTGGGGCCAGAACGACGGTGAGGCATCGCTGGCCGAGACGTGTGCATCTGGGAACTATGAATTTGTCATCCTCGCTTTTCTCCCAAAATTCGGCAAGGGCCAGACGCCGCAACTGAACCTAGCCAGCCACTGCGACCCTTCCTCCGGTGGATGCAGAGGCCAGAGCAAGGACATCAAAGCGTGCCAGGGCCAGGGCGTTAAAGTCCTGCTCTCCATCGGCGGCGGCGATGGTAGTTATGGCCTCTCTTCTCCAGGCGACGCACGGCAAGTTGCCTTGTACCTCTGGAACAACTACCTGGCCGGTGCATCCTCGTCCGGTCCCCTCGGCGACGTCGCACTCGATGGCATTGACTTTGATATCGAGCAAGGCAGCGCCAAGTTCTGGAACGATCTTGCCACTGACCTAAAGAATTTGGGAAAGAACGGAGGCAAGACCGTATTGCTGAGCGCGGCACCGCAGTGCCCGTTCCCGGATGAATGGGACGGCGGTGCGATCAGCACGGGACTGTTCGACTACGTGTGGGTGCAGTTCTACAACAACGAGGAATGCCAGTTCAGTGCGGGACAGGGGGCCTTCATGAACGCATGGAAGAAGTGGGAGTCAGTGCCGGCCGGGAAGATCTTCTTGGGGCTTCCGGCTTCCAAGGACGCGGCGGGCACGGGGTTCGTCCCTGCCGGCGAGCTCACTTCGCGTGTGTTGCCGCTCATCAAGGGCTCTTCAAAGTACGGTGGTGTCATGCTATGGTCCAAGTTCTATGATGACCAAACCGGCTATAGCTCTGCCATCAAGAGCGATGTGTGATAGTTCTCACTAGTGTGTTTGGTTTGGTTGAGTTGTTATTATTGTGTGTCTTGTGTCATGTGTCATAGGATCGTGTGTTAATTGTTTGAGATGACATCAGATATTGCCATATGTGAATATATATGAATAAAAACACAGTATAGTTTCTTTGAACCAAGTCCCATATTGCATCAAATTTTGAACTCCATATTTTTCATAATGCACTACACTGCTTTTGATTCTATAGAAAAGTAAGTATACAATATTTCGTGAATCAACTGTGGTTCTAGTTCAATATTGGTCCCTCGGTTTGAATACCATTAACCGACAATATGACTCGTCGACTTTTTAAGAATAATAAATTTCGCCATCTTGCAACTAGAAGATATTTTATACTAGACGGTGTTGAACTTGAACTAGAGCTAGAACCAAAACTAGAAGAAAGTTATTATTCTTTTTAAAGAATAATAAGTTTTTGGAAAATACTTCCCTGTAATTTTGATTCAATTATTCCTGTGCACTTGCGGGGCATCAACAAATCATTTGCATATCTCAAGAGACAAAAGAGACTCTAATATTTTGTGGGACGACGAAGGGAGAGCAACCGGCCAGATTTATTTTCCAAAATTTCTGAAGTACAAAGTATACAATACAACTGAACTAGCCAACAAAGCCCAAAACACTATTCAAACAACAATTTTTTTTACAGAGGTACATAACATAAGAGAACATGAGTGGTTGTTTTACCATATGAGAAAGTTATCTGCATAGCACAGACAAAATAGGTTGCCTCATCTTCATTTATCAAACCTTGGCCTTACGTCACATGTTTGGTTGGGAATATGATCTAGAGGCAATTATAGTGATGATTATGCTCCCATGTATCCATGATTTACTAATATTGTCCTTCAATATCATCTTGACATAGGTTGGTGAATACTTTAGTTTTTGTGAAACTCTTTATTGTATGATGTTATGATAACAATTGCTAGCCATTGAGGATATGAGCGGACGTATTTGAAGATTAGCTTATCATTTGTCGATGACCTTGTTTCGTAGGTCGTGAGTATATGTGATATCATTATGATAATATGACTTGCGTTGGTAGAACATAGTGTGTGACATACCTATGTTGAGATGCAGTGTGAATTGTCATTTGTTGGTCTGAAGAATAGTGTATATGCCATGATCTACACCTAAGGTCGCCATGCATTCTCGGGATGTGAATATTGAATAGGCCTTCTTAGGTTTTATCAATACTTGTATGTAACTGAATTGTCATAAAGGTAATTTTAGAGCTTGCTGCCAAGCATTCCGCGAGGCATGGCCGACCAAAATAGGATTTTCCCCTCAGACTTGGAGAGATGAGTCTTGGGCCTCTCGATTGGCAAGACTAAAATGATGCATGGCTGTGTAGCCAACTTTAAGTGCTAACTTTATCGAGGAATCTATATCATGAGTTCAGGAGATGTTGAGCCACTCGACAAGGATTCCAAATACTCATAGTGGATTCGGCAACATATACAACATATGACACATTGTGAGGTTCTTCTACATAACTTTGTGAGCACTTATGAGTTGGCACATCCTTCTAGGGGCCACTACCAATTATGGTCGAAGTTAGAGTAAGTCAGAGTTCGAGTAGTGTACTCGGGCCTGACTAGGTTCTCGAGGGTCGATTGAATTTACGTGGGCTGCTCATGACATGTGTAACTGGTCAAGAATGTATGGGGACACACACTTAAGGGGGCAACCCCCACTCTAATTCGATCTGAGTAGATAAGTGAATGAAGTCATGTTGGGTTAGGGCCGTGCTAGGCAGGTGATCTTTTTAAAAGATCAACCGGATCACGAGCCGTCCAATCGTTTCTTTTTATCTATTTTTCCCGATCGTTCTGCTTATCTACTTTCCTACAACAAGGCCTTTGTTGCAAAATATTTCTGTAACAAGACCCTTATTGCAAAAAATTGCAATAGTATCTTCGATTTTCTTCTCTATATTCATGCAACAATACCCTTGTTGCAAAAAAGTAGCAACATAGCTCACGTTGTAGAAACATCACCTTCCCTAACCTTTTTCCCATGGCGGGCTGAAGACGGCCCACGACCGGGCCGAGAGGGGTGAGCATAGATGAACGACGTGGTGGTTGTGGCTACTGCCTGCGTGACAGTATGATGACAAGGTTGGCGGCGCTTTGCGCCGGCGTGTAGGATCTTGTTGGATCAGTTGATCCAGTGGCGGGGAGGCGTTTGGCGGTGGAGATCCGACATGGAGGCGCTCGAGCGTCCACGAACTATAGGCGGGGCTCTACTGAAGGGTTGAGGAAGGGGCAGCTCCGGTGGCGCTGACAAGGAGGAGAGGAGGCGCGTGGTGGGGCCCGGCGACCTCGCTGGTGGTCGTCGGAGATCGGCCATCGCGGGGCGCATCTCCCTGACTTGGGTGGTTGTGGATGGGGCGAAGCAACAAGTAGGCAGATGGATTGGTCGGTCTGCAACATGCCATGTGTTGTGCTCTGTTGTTTGCAATAAGGCCGATGTTGCAAACCACACGTGCGATAGGGAGGGGTGTTGTACGCCGCATGATCATGCACTGATCAGACGGTCGCGAAGACTGTCGACGTGTGCGTTAAATCTGCTGGCTGATTTGAAGCGTTTTCCATTGGGTTATGGGTGTTGCGGCCCATGTAAGAAGATCTATATAAATGGAGAAGTATGGATTGGTTAAGAGCTACTTGATTGATTGGCTGATAAGGGATTTGGGAAACTCCAGCTGTCACCAACTCCACACCCAAGTCTTGTGATTGAATCTAGCAAGCTGCCGTGTTATGTTCCACCTTATACACGTGATAATTTTAGGCATCACTTCTATGATGCTAGGACAGACAACACGAGGGACACCACAAGGACGCAACACCAACGCTAGTCATCATCTCTACTTCTACTGGGTCTGCGCATCTAGTGGTAATCTTGTGCTCTATAATAGGATGATATTATTGGTTTACGTGGTAGAAAACTCTTTTTTACATTAGTCTAGCTTACCTAAATCCCGGTTGGTTCCACAATGTGCACTAATATGTTGAGCACATGTTCGAATGACAAAACTACCTTCAAAATCGAATGGAAACCCTTGAGACGATGCTGACATGGAACCCTTCTACACCTAAATGGCCGTAAAAATGGATGGAAGGGGGAGCTTACTTTTGGGATGTGGGTGGGCTAATGGGCATTGACTTTAAGATATCACTCCACCAACCTATGCCATCTGCAAAAAAAAGAGAGGGGAAAACTAGTGAGTTAATAATGTGCTTTAAGGAAATGCATAGGTCCATCAAAATGACTAGACCGAAGGCTTCTGGGGCATCATATTGAGGAATTTTTGAAGATTATCGCCTTCCAAATCTTTTATATCTAAATAGCTAGTCTTCGGTCTTCGCTAGTCTATTTTTCTCGACATTCAAACATGTCACCTCAGCAGGCAATATGCATGAGAAAATACACACCTCTACGTGCAACCATGCATAGAAAAAAATGAAAAATATTTCAGGTGAGCTGCAGGACATATGGAGGAGGGAAGAAATTAAGGCCAGACAAACATCTAGAGAGAGAGAAGTACTGGAGGGGGAGCTAAATACATGATACTTTCAAGTTGTTGCAAACCAAAAAAGAAGGAAAAAACAGATTGCAATCCTGGAAGGAGAGGATGGACCTGTTGAAGACCCCAAAGGTATACTTGACCTTACTGTTCAGTTCTATAAAAAACTATTTGGCTTTACCCCCAAACTTAATATTCACCTCAAAAAAGGGTTTTGGGGAGAGGATGGGATAGTTTCCAGGGCTCATAATGAAAAACTTGATGCTCCTTTTTCTGAGGAAGAAATCAAGGCTGCTATCTTTGGCTCTTATGCTGAAGGGGCCCCAGGCCCAGATGGCTTCTCCTTTTTATTTTATCAGCACTTTTGGGATTTGATTAAGCCAGACTTGCTTGCTCTTTTTGCAGACTGGGAAAAAGGGGAGCTTGATTTATATAGGCTTAATTTCTCCCTTCTTACTTTGGTTCCTAAAGAACCAAATGCCGTTAGACTAGAAAGATTTAGACCTCTTGCCATGACTAATTGTAGTTTTAATTTTTTTTCTAAATGATGTACAAATAGGTTTGGTCCAGTGTGTGATGATATTATCTTACAAAACCAAACTGCCTTTATGAAAGGGAGGTTCATTATGGAGAGCATAGTTGCTGCTCATGAGATTGTGCACTCTTTGGCCTCCTCTAAACTTCCTGGTTTTGTTTTCAAACTTGACTATGAGAAAGCTTATGACATGATAAATAGAGATTTCCTTTTTGAAGTGTTATCCAGTAGAGGCTTTAGCCCTAAATGGATTGAGAGAATTAGAACTCTAATAGTTAATGGATCTATTGGTGTCAGAGTTAATGACACCAATAGTGACTTCTTTATCACAGGTAAAGGGGTGAAACAGGGTGATCCTATTTCCCCTTTACTTTTCAATGTGGTTGCTGATGCATTCACTAGAATGTTAGTTGAAGCAGCCAGGTATAATTTGATTTCTGGTGTTTTCCCAAACACCAAACCTTTTGGGGTCATCAGTATGCAGTATGCAGTATGCAGATGATACTCTTCTTTTCATGAGCAAGAATTTAGATCATGCCAAAAATCTCAAATGGCTCCTGTCATGTTTTGAGCAAATGTCTGGCATGAGAATTAACTTTCACAAATGTGACTTGGTTCCCATAAATGTAGATGGGGATGAGGCCCAACTTTTTGCCCAAACTTTGGGGTGTAGATTAGGTGTGTTCCCAATTAAATATTTAGGTGCTCCTCTTCATTATGCTAAGTTGAAGAGAGAAGATCTACAACCCCTAGTAGATAAGATTCTTAAGAAAGCCTCAGGGTGGAGGGGACGTCTCTTATCCATAGGTAAGAGACGTGTGCTAGTCCAATCTAATTTGGCTAGCATCCCTGCCTATTTGATGGGGGTAATTAAACTCCCAAAATGGGCAACCACTCTCATTAACTCGCAGCTAGCTAATTGCTTCTGGGATGATTATGAAGGACATCATAAATACCATCTTACTTCATGGGGGACTGTTGCCCTTAAGAAGGAACATGGTGGTCTTGCTGTTACTAATATTGCTGATATGAACTTATGCCTCCTTGCTTCTTGGGCTAAAAGATACTTTTCTGGAGATAATAAGATTTGGAAACTTATTATTGATGACAAGTACAACACTAGTAAACCAAATATTTTTGCTTGCTCCAGCAATGGGGCCTCCCCTCTCTGGAAAGGTATTTTATGGGCCATTAAAGCCTCTAAGTTGGGGTACTCCTGGGTTGTGGGGAATGGCAAGAAGATTCGTTTTTGGGAGGATGAGTGGTTTGGTAATGCGCCACTATCCACTCAATTTTGGGATCTATATTCTTTGGCTAATGATCATAACATTTCTATATATAAAATATGGGATGGGATTGATCTTAAGATCACCTTTAGGAGGTGTCTAGGGGGTGATCAAATCTCTGACTGGATGGACCTTGTCTCTATTGCTAGTACTATTACCTTTAAAGATTGTGAGGATACTCCAGTATGGAAGTACAGTGCAAATGGGCAATATTCAGTTAAATCTTTTTACAACATTGTGAACTTTAGGGGAATCCTCCCCGTCCATACACAGTATGTGTGGAAGCTGAAGATTGTCCCTAGAGTACAAATTTTCCTTTGGCTGGTCTATAATAACAAGATTTTAACCAAAGATAATCTTGTTAAAAGGCAGCATGTCCCTGACATGACCTGCATGTTTTGCTCTGAGCCAGAATCTTGCCAGCATTTTTTTTTGAATGTGTAGTGTCGATTGAACTCTGGAGAGTTATTGGAGACATGTCAGGAGTTGGCAAGGTCTCTGATATTGAGAAACTTGCGGCTTGGTGGGTTTCCAATAAGAAACATGCAGTTGTGAATGCTTTACATGCAGCTGTTATGTGGTCTCTCTGGAAAATCAGGAATAGCCTGTGTTTCAATCGCTCTGTGTGGTCTGGAATGCAGAAAATATGGAGACAGGTGGCTATGGAGCTAGCAGCATGGGAGGTTCTGTTCTCAAACGATGCAAAAATCCAGGTCTCTGCTGTGGTGAAAAACCTCGAGAAGCTTGCCAGAAATCCTCATATGCTGATGTGGCCAGACCCCGGTTGATCCTTTCAAGCTGCACGTGGGGGCGAAACTGAAAAAAGAAGATTGATGCTGATGTTGCTACTCTCTTTCTGTTTTGAATAGAGAGAGCACAAGATGTAAACTCCCCCTGTGTACCTTTTAATTTTTTTTTCTTTTGTTCCAGTAGACTTGAGGGTTGCTTTCTATGTTAGCTTGGTGTAGTTCAGCTCCAGGATAGTTTTGTGTTTCTTGCTGAGACAGCTTGGTGTGCTGTGCTCCGCGGGCTGTATTGGTGAATGCTTGTCACACTGGTTTTGTTGCTTGCAATGGAACCGGGGCTGCGTGCCCTTTTGCTCTAAAAAAAGTCTACTCAACATGCAAACATGCATGATAATTGTCATACTATTATGCCATTTATATTTAATACATATTTTTACAACTATACAACAATCAGACACAATAAATCATATGTATCTTTAGTTTAGTACTCATACTATTACTCCAAATATTCATGTTCAATACAACCAAATCACATTGAAATATTGCAAAACATTCTCACAACAACGTGTCGGGGTATCATCTTGCTTAACGAAATGTTGCCTCGTCAAAAAAATTAACTAAATACAGACACATGTGATTATATTCTTTTGGAGCTTTCTCCTTCTTGTCAATACTCTACAGCCTCATCCTACAATGTGCAATTTCCAGAGCAACCTCAACTTGTATGAATGACACCCTTCGTAGATTTGGGAATTTGTTTCCCTGTGTTAATCATCCAAAAATCGTGTTTGGATGGCCGATTGGCTCGAATGAAGGTGGCCTGTATTTGTTGTCTCTTCTCCTTATGCAAAAGAATGTCAAAAAATGGTGGCCAGACTCCTTTTCGAATGCTGCTAGGCATTGAGAATTTGGCACATGATTAAAGTTTGGCTAGGGCACACATGGTACATGAAAGAGGAATGCGTAAAAAATATGTCATCGATGCTTGGGCCATATTTTTCCGAGGAAAGTCTTTTCTTCAATTTTTTTCCGCATGATCTACCATGTCAATTTCTTTCTCATTTACTGCATAGAGCAAATCTTTTGCCTCAAGTTCAATTTTTTTTAGAGTAAAATGCATCTGGTGTCATACTTGTGTCGAAAGCTTACTTTAGTCACTATATACGCATTTCAATGATTATATGATCGCCGAGTATAATCATCTAAAAGCATATACTTCCTCTGTCCCATAATATAAAAACGTTCTTGGCACTACACTAGTATTAAAACGTTCTTATATTATAGGACGGAGAGAGTATATTGACTGTATTCTGGAGTATAATGATCAAAGTGAATTTTCGACAAAGCACGATGACCGCCGACCGCCGATGCATTTTACTCCTTTTACAAAGCTGTCAATGACCGTCGAGGGTGCTTGAAGCTGCATATACGTTCTGTCCGGCACTCTACCGGCACAGGAAACAGAGGAGTTTCGTTGAGTACGGTGCAGCATTTGCGATTTGAACGCAGTCCGTTTCACTAATCTGTCAGAGTAAATTAAGCAAGGAAACAACCCACCGCAAACGGAAATTTTCTACCCTCAACTTTACTTAACCGTAACCACTCTACTACCATATATAGTTAATTAAATCCAGATGCAGAAGCGGACGTGAGACGGCACGAAAGCCACTAAAAAAGCGTCCATGACGCTCCTTCAAGACACTATAAAATCCAAACATACGCAATAGTAATCACAATGCAAAACACAGATAAGTCCTCACTAGTCTCCACCGTCCTGTACTAGGCTACTTGCACAGGCACACGCAGATTGATCCCAACAATGGCGAGCCGTTCTCTCACCCCTTTCCAGCTCACTGCCACCCTCTTCGTGGCACTCCTTGCCACGTGTCATGCTGGCAGTATCGCCGTGTACTGGGGCCAGAACGACGGCGAGGCATCGTTGGCTGAGACGTGCGCGTCGGGGAACTATGAGTTCGTCATCCTCGCTTTTCTCCCGAAATTCGGCAAGAGCCAGACGCCGCAGCTGAACCTTGCCAGCCACTGCGACCCTTCCTCCGGTGGATGCAGAAGCCAGAGCAAGGACATCAAAGAGTGCCAGAGCCGCGGCGTGAAAGTCCTGCTCTCCATCGGCGGTGGTGACGGTAGTTACGGTCTCTCGTCCCCCGGCGACGCACGGCAAGTTGCCATGTACCTCTGGAACAACTACCTGGGTGGTGCGTCCTCGTCAGGTCCCCTCGGCGATGTCATGCTCGACGGCATTGACTTTGACATCGAGCAAGGCAGCGCCAAGTTCTGGAACGATCTTGCCACTGACCTGAAGAATTTGGGAAAGAACGGAGGCAAGACCGTCTTGCTGAGCGCGGCTCCGCAGTGCCCATTCCCGGATGAATGGGACAGCGGTGCGATCAACACGGGACTGTTTGACTTTGTGTGGGTGCAGTTCTACAACAACGAGGAATGCCAGTTCAGTGCGGGACGCAGGGCATTCATGGATGCGTGGAAGAAGTGGGAGTCGGTGCCGGCCGTGAAGATCTTCCTGGGGTTGCCAGCCTCCAAGGACGCGGCAGGCACGGGGTTTGTCCCTGCCGGAGAGCTCACCTCACGTGTGCTGCCGCTCATCAAGGGCTCTCCAAAGTACGGTGGTGTCATGCTATGGTCCAAGTTCTATGACGACCGCACGGGCTACAGCTCCGCCATCAAGAGCGACGTGTGATTCTCACTAATATGTTCGCGTGATTCTCACTAATATGTTCGCCCGAGCAGTGTGTTGCATGTGGGTATCTTTGTAAGTACCATGTTCTTTGGTCTTTTCATCTTTGTGCTTATGTATTTGTGTGTGCATATTCTTTGTCCATATCTCAAATTTGTTACTGGATGTAAAACAAAGGTTTTGGGGGAACTGGCTCGTCCCTCTATGGGGTGGCCTATCACATATATATAATGGTGTCATACAAGTCCTATACCAATACGGTATGGATTACACAGTAAGACTACAATACAAAGTCTAACACCCTCCCTCAATCTCAACTCACTCCTGAAGCATCTAGGAGGTTGATATTGCGCCTACAGGCCTCAAACATGGGAGAAGGTAGAGGCTTGGTGAAGATGTCTGCAAGTTGATCTTTTGAAGAGATAAACCTGACTTGTAGTAGCTTCTATACGACACGTTCTCTCACAAAATGATAGTCAATCTCAATGTGTTTGGTTCGTGTATGGAACACCGGGTTTGCTGACAGAAACGTAGCACCGATGTTGTCATACCAAAGGACCGAAGGATGTGGCTGAGCAACTCCTAGCTCTCGAAGTAGGGACTCAATCCATATGAGTTCGGCAGTTGCATTGGCAACTGACTTGTACTCGGCCTCTGTGCTGCTGCGGGAAATAGTGGCTTGCTTGCGTGCACTCCAGGCGATATTATTAGGCCCCAAGAACACAACATGTCCCCCCGTAGATCGCCTGTCATCTAGACACCCAGCCCAATCAGCATCCGAGAATGCAGAAAGAACTCCGGAAGAACCGGGGCGCAGGTGAAGACCAAAGGAGACAGTGAGACGCACATAGCGCAGTATGCGCGTCATAGCAGACCATTGCACATTAGTAGGTGCATGAAGATATTGGCACACCCTGTTAACCGCAAAGGAGAGAACAGTATGCGTGATCGTCAGATACTGCAGGCCACTAACGATACTCCTGTACTTAGTAGCATCCACAGGAGATAGAAGAGTACCATCATCAGCTGAAAGTTTGTCAGTGGAGGACATGGGTGTAGGTGAAGTCTTGCACTTGAGCATAGCAGGACGACTCAAGAGATCAAGAGAGTACTTCTTCTGGGTGAGAGCCAAACTGCCACGAGACTGATGAGCGACTTCAATACCCAGAAAGAAATGAAGTTTTCCCAAATCCTTAACTGCGAAATCACGACCAAGCACAGTCACAAGAGCATCAGCTATCGTCGGAGAGGAGCTAACCAGGACAATATCATCCGCGTACACAAGGAGGTACATGGTCAAACTCGGTCGCTGAAACATGAATAGCGAAGTATCAGTTGTCGAAGGAATGAATCCATGAGTGCGTAGAGCTGAAGCCAAACGAGCATGCCAGGCACGAGGTGCCAGTTTCAGTCCATAGAGAGCCTTGGTCTGACGACAGAGATGATGAGGCTGAGTGTGATCAACAAATCCAGGTGGTTGCCTCGTGTAAACCTCCTCTTCAAGCAATCCATGAAGAAAAGTGTTTTGCACGTCAAGCTGGCGGAGAGACCATCCACAAGAAACTGCCAGAGACAGAAGAAGTCGAATGGTGGTAGGCTTGACAACTGGACTGAATGTATCCTCGTAATCCAGACCCTGACGCTGTTTAAAGCCCTTAGCCACGAGACGCGCTTTGTAGAGCTCAGTGGAGCCATCAACATGTTTCTTCACCTTGAAAACCCACTTCGAATCGATGATGTTGACACGAGGTGGAGGGGGAACAAGTGTCCAGGTCTTATTCTCCAAAAGAGCATGATATTCTTGTTCCATAGCAGCCCACCAGTGTGAGATACTCATAGCGGCTTGATAACTGCGTGGTTCGGCGGTTGGATCATCCACAACATGAGCCAGGAAAGTAGCAAGGTATGTGACCGTGCCATCGGTGTGTTCCTTGGGACGAGCAATGCCACTGCGACTGTGTGTGTGTGGACGCCGTGGAGCAGCGAACACCTGGGCAGGCGGGGCCGGCGGGACATCCGGAGCGGGCGAGGCCTCCGGAGCAGGCGAGGCCGGGCCAGGGGACGCCAGCGAAGATGGCCCGGGCGACGGCAGGCCCGGCGATGTTGGCCCGGGCGGCGTGTGAGTCGCTGCAGGCCCAGGCGACGTAGGCGGCAGCGACGCCCGTGCAGATGGCGGGGGTGACGACGGAGGAGAAGCTAGGCGAGGAGGCGGCGACGAAGGCCGCTCCGTTGTGAGCTCCGACCTATCCACCACAGTATCCGATGCAAGCTCCGGCCCAGTCGGAGTGGTAGACAGGGCTCCTGAGACGGAGTCGAGGGCTGGAGGTAGTGCAGGCGTATGCACCGACCGATCGCCGTGTGCCACGGGTGGCGTAGTGGGTCCGTCAGGGAGAAGTTCCAGGCGAACTCCGCGTCCAGTTCATGCACCATGATTAGGTAACAACACAGGCGAATATGCAACATTTTCAAATTGGCCAGGCATAAGAGGAGATGAATGCATAGATGGTGCCATGATAGATGATTGAGGCATGGCAGAAAACGGGAAGACGTTCTCATCGAAAACAACATCCCAAGAGATGAAGACTCGATTTGTTGGGACATGGAGACACTTGTAGCCTTTGTGGAGAGAACTATACCCCAAGAACACACACTTTTTGGAGCGAAACTCAAGTTCGCGATCATTATAAGGACGAAGATGAGGCCAGCAGGCACACCCGAACACCTTGGAAAAGGTATAGTCAGGAGTTTCACCCAAAAGAAGCTCAATAGGAGTTTTCATATTAAGAACACGCGTAGGTAATCTGTTAATGAGAAAACACGCGGTGGCAAAAGCATCACTCCAAAAGCGAAAAGATACAGAAGCATGAGCAAGAAGTGTGAGGCCGGCTTCAACTATATGGCGATGTTTGCGCTCAACAACGCCATTCTGCTGATGTGTATGTGGGCATGATAAACGATGGGAGATCCCAATCTTATTAAAGAAGGTGTTGTGGTTGCGATATTCGCCCCCCCCCCAATCTGACTGAACATAGATAATTTTATACTTGAGTAAACGTTCAACATGCAATTGAAACTGAATGAATATATCAAACACATCAGATTTACGCTTGAGAAGATAAAGCCATGTGAAACGACTATAGGCATCAACAAAACTGACATAGTAGTTGTGACCACTAACAGATGTTTGTGCCGGACCCCACACATCAGAAAACACAATTTCAAGAGGACTCTTAACTTCTCTAGTAGATGAAACAAAAGGTAGTTGATGACTTTTGCCTTGTTGACAGGCATCACACACGGACATCTCTTTATTGCTAGACTCTAATGGCAGCCCATGGCGGTGGAGTATGTGGCAAACGATGTGTGTGGCAAGGTGACCAAAACGAGAGTGCCATTGGGAAGGCGACACACGAACACCGCTGAAGACGTACGGGGCGGATGGATCCTCCAAACGGTACAAGCCTTGGCTCAAGCGACCACTAAGCAAAACGTCTCGGGTTGCTCGGTCCTTAATAAAAAGATTAAAAGGGTGAAATTCACATAGGACATGATTATCAAGGTTGAGCTTAGGGACAGATAAAAGATTACGAGTCACCGAGGGAACCCGCAAAACATTACGAAGATGAAGCTGCCTAGAAGGATGACTAGTTAAAAGAGATGCTTGGCCAATGTGAGAGATGGGCATACCTACACCATTGGCAGTGTGAACCTGATCGTGCCCATAGTAGGGCTGGTAGGTGGAGAGTTTGTTGAGCTCGTCCATCATGTGATCCGTGGCATCGGTGTCCATGTACCAGGCTGGATCAACAGGATAGGACGGCGTGTACCCCTGTTCGATGCGCGGGTCCTTTCCCTTGGTGGCGATGTGGGCGGTCGGGGTGGTAGTGAGGTGGGAAGCCGAGGCGGCAGCGGGGGCTCCAAAGTCTGCCATGGAAAACTGGAGCTCGTTGCCCTTGCCGTCATCGCCGATGCCAAGGAAGCTTCTCTGAAAGCGGCGGTGACACTTGGAGGCGACATGGCGTTCACGACCACATAGCTGGCACACCACCCGAGAGTTCGGACCCCCACCCAGGGTTAATGCAGGGGGTGGGCGGCCTTGCCAGGCGACAGAGCGGGGGAGCGCTGGCCGCGAGAAGCCCAGAAGGCCGCCGGCTGTGCGGTGATGGTGGTGGAGGTACGACGAGCCTCAACGCGTTTCTCGGTGAAGAGGAGGCGTGAGTAGAGCTCGTGCGGGGGCATCGCTGGCTTGACGTTGTGAACAGCCTCGGCGAGATTGTTGTAGTTGGCGTCGAGACCTTTGATGGCAAAGCCAGCGAACTCCTCGTCGCTGAGCTGCCGACCGATGGAGGTGAGTGTATCCGCCAACACCTTCATCTTGTTGAAGTAGGTCGTGGCAGAGGAGTCTAGCTTCTTGATGTCGGCGAGCTCGCTGCGAAGGGCCATCGAGCGGGAGGTAGAGACCTTAGCAAAGGCATGCTCCAGGGTCGTCCAGGCGTCCATAGAGGTGGCGGCGAAGAGGCAGAGGCTGGCGACCCAACCGCCGAGGGAACCCTGGATGGCAGAAAGAATCGCCTGGTCCTGCTGCACCCACATACGGTGTTCCGGGTTGATGGCCGGACCATGGATGGTAGGGATGACCTGCGAGGACACGATAGCGAACCATCAATAAAAAACCCTAGGAGAGACCGGCTGCGGAGCAGCGGTAAGACCTTGGCTCGCCAGAACAAGTAGTTGTCCGGCTTGAGTCTAATGGCGATCAAGTTGTCGAAGTGGAACGGCCCGGTGGGCATAATGACGCCAGCAGCAGGGGCGGTGGGCGGCGGAGCCGCGACGGGGACCACGGCAGCGACCGACGTCGCGGGTGACGACGCGGGCAGGGTCAGGATCGCGGCTGCGGGCGGGGCCGTGAACGAGGCCACAGGTGGCACCGCGGGTAGGACCTCCCCCGAGGCCACCGGGATGACGACAAGTGTCGAGGAGGAGCCGGTTGAGGCCACGGATGGCACAGGAAGAACCAACAACACGTCACCGGAGGTTGCGGGCGACAGCGGCGGGATCGGCGCGGAAAACATGGAGCTGACAGCAGTGGTGCTGAAGAACTGGGGCACCGACGGAGCCAGAGGATGAGTTGGTATGTTGAGGAGGGCGGCAAGCAACGCAGGGATCGACCCGGAGCTGGCGGCGCCCGAGGCGGAAGCAGTCATGGTGCCGGCGGTTCAGCCCTAGGGTTTAGGGTTTCGGATGCGGTGGCGGTGGGGTGGGGTGTAGGACCTAGGTTAGACTCTGATACCATGTAAAACAAAGATTTTGGGGGAACTGGCTCGTCCCTCTATGGATGGCCTATCACATATATATAATGGTGTCATACAAGTCCTATACCAATACGGTATGGATTACACAGTAAGACTACAATACGAAGTCTAACACTAGAGGTGTGATTCTTGTGTTGGAATCAGACGGTAGTGTTGTTAGCTTATCGTTGTTTTCGTGACATGTCATATGCAGTATGGAAGTGTCCGTATTTTCACCTTGTGAAATTGGGTAAAGAGTTTGTTGTATCCAATAGCAAGGACCATGTGACACATGTGGTAAGCAATCTAAACTATTCAAAAAGCAGCGGGACTCGTATGTGCTTATATATGATAGACGAGCACAAGAGATTACATTCGGTATATTTAACTTAACTCCTAGGTATACACACACACAGAGAGAGAGAGAGAGAGTTGTATTTGAACCCTCCCCTTGTGTCTCTCTCCCATGCAACACGAGGTGGAAACCCTAGTGTCGCCTCCACGGCTCCACCAGACCCCTCCTTCCTTGCCCTCTTATCGTCGCTGCCGTCGGCCTCCACTACGGAGCATTCTCTTTTGTTGACGGCGGTGGTCGGCTGGCTGGCATGCATGGCTGGGCTCGTGAGTCTGGTTTCGGGGTGGGACGGTGGGTATTGCAACAGTAGCAGCTAACTTGATTTGGTTTTGCAGTGTAATGTGGCGGGAGGCATTGGGCATAGATCTGGTTGATCTCACAATAGGCTTCACGTTGACTCGGGGTCGTGTTTGTGCACAGGAGCAGCGACTCCAAGCATGAGGAGGCGCAACGGGCGCTCTGGGTCGCGAGGTCAGCGTGGGCGATGGCTTGAGGCATCTCCCGCCATGCAAGCATGTTTGGCGGCATACAAGTGTCCAGAAGCTTGAGTACGGTTGATTGGCCGGCTTGGCCGGCTGCACTGTCGGATAAGTTCCAGGTGAAACCCTAACTTTGAGGCCTTTTTTGGTTTGAAGGAATTTCATAGGAATTTTAGAGGATAGGATTCTTATAGGATTTTTTCCTTTAAAGCCCTTTGGTTCATAGGAATAGATTCCTATTCTTACATAGGATTGATTCCTATCCTCCATATTTCATAGGAAAATAAAAATGAGCCTAAACTCAATGGAAAAATTCCTTTGTTGTCAACCAAATGACATCTCGTTTCCTATTCCTACTCATAGGATTTGAGATACATGTCATATCATTTTCTATAAAATTCCTATTCCTACGATAATCCTATCCTATGAACCAAAAGAGGCCTGACTCTGATGATTGTCGGCGACGATGATGTTTTTTGACGTCGTTCCCTCTTGCAGGCATTGTTGTGAAGCTCCAACCACCCACCATCATGGCCTTGTGTTCTTTCAGATGAAAACTCAAGGTTTGGCCTTGGGAAAATGAGTCGAGCAGCCTCGGGGGCCAGGTAGGTGATGGTGGATTGCATATCATGCATTGTCGTTTTGCCGGTGTGGGAGGCGGCTTTTGGGGCGGCAGCCATTGAACGTTCATGGACTGGGCACAGCTGAACGTATGTATGGTTTTCAGTCTGGTGCCAGACTTTATTTTATTTTCTAATAGAATTGCAAGAAACTCTTGGCTAGGGTTCGTTAGAAAATGAGGGAGGCTTTGATTTTGAAGCAGAGGGTGGAAGCAGAGCAAGGTGACAATATAATCCATACACATTTAAGGTTTCGACGCAGTCATTACATGTTGGTAGCACATGCTACAGACCTTGACATTCCAGCATGTTTAAGTTTCATGATATTGGCCATAAGACACCCACATAGGTCCAGGTCTCCTAGTCGGGCTTAAATTGCTCTGAGCTGAAATTGTATGGCGATCTTCACGAGCTGGAGCTAGAAGCCTTGAAGGTGTCTGGCTCGTGCTTCTCCATCAGAAACGTGAGAGCGGCATCGAGCTCCTTCTCGAGCTCCACCTCCTTCTCCATATACTCTCTCTTGAGCTGCACCTTCTTCTTCTCGTGTGCCTTTATCAGTTCGTCCCTTTTAGACATAAACTCCTCCACGCCCTTAGCCTGGCAATCTATGAAATGCTGCACTTCCTCCTTCCTGCAGAGGGTGAGATGGATTAAAAAAGATAGCGTTTCGCTATTTTGAGATGGGTACGAGAAGCCAAGAATACATGGCATGCTGATCAGGAGAATTCTGTCCTCAAACACACATTTGAAGATTACATCCTAGAAAAAAGATTGATCCATCTCGCCGTGTCAAAGATGGAATATGAGTGTTCCATAAAAAATATTATAACATCCTAAGGGCATCTACAATGCACAACCTCTTAACCAGGCGCTTAAAGAGGGAAAAGAGTGGGATCTCATTAAGCACCTATCGCAAAAGCCTGAGCTTCCAACGCGCAGCCGCTTAAATAGACGCTTGGATTATTAAAAAAAATCAACAGTGCACAACAAATTGGCCTAGGCGCCCGACTCCTCTTATGGCAGCGATGCCAGCCTGATGCCGACCGATGCTGGGATTGAAACAGGTGGTTGCCAGATTGGCTAGGATTTTATTCCTTAGCGCCTGCTCTAAGCGCCTCCATTGTAGATGCCCTAAGAGCACGGACTCATATTTTGTGACGCGGACCGACAAAATAGAATCATCCAGTCAAGTACCAGTTACGCACCTTAGCCTGCGATTTTCAGTAGTCCCAGAATCCACATCATACTGTCTAGCCTTTGCACGCTCCTCCTGCAGTCTCTTCTCATATTCACTTTCTTTCTCCTCCATGGCCTTGTAAAGGTTTTCTATCTGGTCATCGAAAAATTTCTCCTGGGAAGACATCTGCAAAGTGTAGGAAACAAGGTGAACAAGGCAATGAAATCATAACAAGGAAAAGAAAAATAGGAACCATCAGGAAGACAAATTGGAAAAAAAATATGTATTGCACAGAAAAAAAAATAGGAACCACCAGGAAGTTTCAGTCTAATGTTGGGCATGCCCATCTTATTTTAAGTCATTGGCATGCATAGAGTTTGGAAATAAATGTATGCTTAATGTTCATATGCAGGTTCACAAAATTATATATATGAGAAACACGTTAGCTATATCCATAATTTCGTGTTTTGAGATTTGCATGTTTTCATCACCTTCATTGCGGCGCATCCACATTTGACACCTTAATAAAGTCAAATTCAGAACAAGGTCAATATTGCTTAGATGTGACTATCACTCAACCACTAATACATTCTCAATGGCTGACATGCATACACATGTATTAGTTCTACCTAAATATGGATTGCTTTAACACGAACAGTATAATGCTGCATAGTGCCGAGACATAAATAATGCAAACTTTAAATTAATTAATACTGTTGTATACCCCAGTAGAGATAAGAAAATCTGCACTCAGTCATATATACTGGTGTAACTGTTGAGAAACCATTACCTCTTCCTCATGCTCCAAGTGCTTCTCTTTAATCCGACGCATGAGCACCTTATTCTCTTCACTAGTCTCCCGACATTTCTGAGTGATGACACCAAGCGATTCTTCTACAACTTTAGAGTGTTTCTCTGTCTTCACCACCCTGTTCTTCATATGATTCAGTCGCTGATTGTCTAGACTCATTTGTTTCATACCTACCACTACCATTTCATTATAAGATCTCATATCGTATTTCAGGCAACTTTTTCCTGAAAACATAATAAAGCACTTATGTTAAAAGTATAGTACAATAGGCAATGTACTCCCTCCGTGAAGAAACATAAGAGCATTTATAGATCACTAAAGTAGTGATCTAAATGCTCTTATATTAGTTTACAGAGGGAGTATCTGCTAAGAGCATCATATAGTATTGAAGGTCATATTCAGTAGATGCATAACAGATTGTGTGGGTGATACATTTTTTTACAGTGCTTCAGTGTGAATTGAACTTGCAGGCCGCGTCTTCATGATAAACAGAACTTGCAGGTCATGTTCAGTAGACGCATAGTAGATTGCGTGGGTGATGCATTTTTTTACAGTGCTTCAGTGTGTATTGAACTTGTAGGCCACGTCTTCATAATAAACAGAACTTGCAGGTCATATTCAGTAGATGCGTAACAGATTGTGTGGATGATACATTTTTTTACAGTGCTTCAGTGTGTATTGAACTTGCAGGCAACGTCTTCATAGTAAACCGAATAAAGCTGCCTTTGTTTCTTCTTACGGATGTAATTGGCTTCTTGTTACTAGAGTAATAGCTTTTACTAATATAATGTGAACCAAGTCCTGGCCATCAGAGCAGGTATCCATATATAGCATACACACAAAAATGATACAGATGAACTATGAATTGCCACATGGATGCAGAATCTATGCATATTATATGAACAAACAACAAAGGATGGCATGATCAGAGAAAAAACTGCAAATACATAGGTGAACAAAGAGGGGCAGGGATCTCTATCCCTCATCTTCTCCGAATTATCCCAAGCTACCCATTGCATATTGGCTTCTACTACTAACATAATGAAGAAAACATGCCATCTGAACAATCACATGATCATAATGCAAATGCTACCAAGCCCCAAAAGTTAGTAATCAAATACATCGGAAAACTTAACAGATCGGGTGTATTCTGCTTCAAATACACGTTCTGAAGTTCGAATGAGGTCCAGGTATTGTCAATTGCGAAACATAAATATCAATGTCAAGTTCCTTAAAAAAGTTAAGATGTCAATGCAGGAAAGAACAGAGAAATATGCAGCTTGACAGGTGTATCATGTTGCATCTGCAGCAATTATCATTGGTGGCAGAGAATTTAAGGCTACAAAATTTCAGCATCAAACAGGTATTTACCATATAACTGAGCAATCATATGGAAGCAAAAGCATTAAATGCATGAAAATAAGTTAAACAGTATACCCGGGTGGTGCTTATTGAAAATCTCCATATCCTCTTTGTTGGCTAAGAAACCATATAACAGTCTTTTCCCACCAGGTAAGAACCGACGCTTAGACGGAGCTTGCCATGCTTCCCTGTCTGTTCTTTCACCGACGAAGTGCTTATGCAGACGTTCAGCATCCATATAACCCACGGCAGAGCTTTCAAATATTAACACACTCATGCCACGGTGCCCACCTGGACCGTAGGCATGTCGTGCTTTGATTGCATCATATTCATGGAAATAATCGAGAAGCTCTTCATTGCCCATGCCTAACCACTAGAGAGCATCAAAGTACAGCAATGTCAGAATACAATAATCATCATCGCTGATCATTGAAAGATTATTAAAGAGATGTTCTATTAAAGTGCAACCAACATATTTTTTGGGACAACAATTAAAAAAGTGTGGAAAACATAATTGTAATCAAAGTTTTACTATAGGAACCTGGTACAGGAATTGGTCTCTGGACTTGCATGTAGAAAATGATGTAAATATTCGATGGAGTGGTAATTGAACAACAACCATATTCTTGTGCTCATTTGTGGATTAATTTTATATCGACGTGTGCCAAAAAAAAGCTAAATGCAAACTGAGACCATGACTACTAAAACAAGCATTGACACCATGGTTTTTGCAAAATTTAAGACGATAGACCCATATCTGTATTTTGCCTATTTTAGTGCAGAAACATACTTATTTTAATTTTATAATTTTATAAGAAAATATATAATTGTATCAGCCAATCTCATTGCTAAATTAGGATAGCACATATGAGGCTAATAAGTACCTTCCAGTTTCCATTTAGCTTCTGGATGTGTCAATAACACAGTTTCTGTTTTTGCTCAGTGGCATATAAAGTGAAAATGCCAAATATGGTACAAATGCCAACAAGTACATTAATCGCAACAAATATAAATAAATGAATATGTAAATTTGTATACTTGATAAATTAATGATGTGGTATGCAAAGAATCTTTTCTACGAGTCGAGCTTAGCAAAGCCAATGTAATAGTGTACCATAAGGCACATACATGAAAGTGCAACGGATTCACCAACTCTTACCATATCAACACAGTAGAAACACATATTTGTATTTGATGTGGAAGAGGTTCATGACCAGAAGGAAGAAAATACATCACCTTGTCATCATTATCTTGTTCCAGTAAAGTGTTCATGACAATAACCATTGGTGGCCATACAATCTCGCGATCAGTGCTTCCTCGTAATCCTTCCCATTTCCCAAATTGCTCACCAGGTGGTAGCAGTGTAGTTCCTAACTCATGTTCTAGCAATGTGGCAAATTCTCTGTGGAGCTTAACTCTTCTAGAGCCCTTCGTTCTAGCATGTCTCACTAAAGATTGTAGCCCATTGAACCAGTCAATTGCCCCAGGTCCATTTTGGCATGCCGGACAATGCCATGGCCTAGTCTGATCATGTATTTGCTCCTCATTTAAAGTATCGATGACTTCAAAGAATTTCTTGAACCATTTATTCTTTTTTTGAGTCTCAAAACTTTTTTCACTTTCATCAGAATCATCCTCCTCGCTCATATCATCATCAATGTCATCATCTGACAAATCCTCAACTTCAGAGCTGTCCTCGGGGTCAAAACTAGATGAAGGAACATTGTCCTTATTGCTTTCAGGGCCATATGGATGAGACCTGGATGACAACTGCGAACCATTTGCCAGAGCTGGCCACACAACTGGATTTTCTCTCGGATATGTTTGTGATGATGGCCCGCGATTGTCTACGGCAGCAGGCCTACGATCAGAAGGTTGCGTTCCATAGTTCCTCAAAGGAAGTGAAGATCCTCCACTGCCATTGCAAGCTTGCCATGCTGCAGTATGTGAAGCATTTGAGGAGGAGCCTGATGGTGGCCATTGTCCCCTCCCAGCTGCTTGGCCTGATTTCTTCTTCCAAATCTCCCCTGGATGCAGGACATGATTATGCAAGCATTATTAGATAGAACAATCTATACATATTTTTCCGAACAACAATTCAAAAAGTGTGGAAAACATAAGTGTAATCAAAGTTTTACTATAGGATCCTGGTACAGGAATTGATCTCTGGACTTGCATGTAGAAAATGCTGTAAACATTCGATGGAGTGGTAACTGAACAACAACCATATTCTTGTGCTCATTTGTGGATAAATTTTATATTGACGCGTGCCAAAACAAAGCTAAATATCAACTGAGACCATGACTACTAAAACAAGCACTGACACCATGGTTTTTGCGAAATTTAAGACAACAGACTCTTATCTGTATTTTGCCTAGTTTGCTGCAAAAACATACTTATTTTAATTAATAATTTTATAAGAAAATATATAATTGTATCACCCAATCTCATTGCTAATAAATACCTTCCGGTTTCCGTTTAGCTTCCAGATGTGTCAATAACACAGTTTTTGTTTTCGCTCAGTAGCATATAAAGTAAAAATGCCAAATAAGGTACAAATGCCAACAGGTATATTAATCGCAACAAATATAAATATTGTATACTTGATAAATTAATGATGTGGTATGCGAAGAATCTTTTCTTTGAGTTGAGCTGAGCAAAGCCAATGTAATAGTGTACCATATATGGCACATACAGTGGTGCTATCGATGTAATTTCTTAACTAAAAGATGATTTCTTGTGGTAACGAAGAGAGTCAACTATCACCCTTATACTAACCCCAATATTGATAGGTCTACGCCGGAAAAAGACTCTAACTGGTCTTGGTCAAACTTTTCAAGAAAATAAAACTTTGCTCACACACTAAACTTAGAAAGAGAAGGCCTACGTCGTTAATTTTCAAGAAACCAAATTAATATGCATAGCTTAATTTACAGAAAAAGAGAAGATTATGCGGCACTCCTTTTTGTTTGAGACCTGATAACCAGTACAACACAAATTGCATGTGGTGGCTCTTCTCTAGAGGGGCTTCACAGATTGTCTATTAATATTCAATGATTTTACCAGTAAATGCATCAAATATTTTAAGATTTCCAAATCAATTGAGGGGCGAAAGAAAAGACAGGGCAGGTTTTTGCCCGACATGAGGCAAAAACAGAATCAAAGTCCAAAACAAGGCAGTACCACTGTACCAGGATCAGGCGATTATTTACACATAATCTTTTTGGGGGGTAACCGCAACACGAACTCAGAACCGACCAGAAGGCTTAAGAGACAACATGCCCATATAAATTTGCAGAAAAACCTCTCCAAGAAAAGGAAGGTAAAAAATATTCCTTAGGTAATCTTGCAACTGTCATTGCAGCTGCTAACCGTCGCCGCACTCGTAGGAAACCATTATTTACACTTACCTTTTTTAGTGTAACCGCAACACGCATGCTGAACCGACTAGAAGGTTCAAGAGACAACACGTGTCCACCAAACTTTTCAGAAAAACCTTCCGAGGAAAAAAAAAGTACAAAGGAGTCCTAGGTAATCCTGAAACTGCCATTGCTGCCGCTAACCGGCGCCGGACTCGTAGGAAAGCAATAGCCCAGAAGATCGTTGTGACTGGATGACGAAGCCAGCCTTCGGCAAGGGCTTTGTCGATGTGGTGTGTCGACCGGGGATCATCCCCACCCTCCATGAGTCTCATGGCCGCCGTCAGCCATCAACATCATCATGGTCAATCGCCAGATCCGCCGCCATCAATCCTCAAGCGCCAGATCTGCCGCCATCAATCCTCGCCAGATCTGCCGCCATCAATCCTCAAGCGCCAGATCCGCCACCATCAATCCTCAAGCCCCAGATCTGCCGCCATCAAGCCTCAAGCCCAGATCTAAAACTGTTATCCACGCTCGCTCACCGGCAACAATGTCAGCGACAGCAGCCACCGGCCAAAGACCTAAACCCTCAGGCCCGAAGAGTCGATGGAGACTGAGCCCACGGCTCATCAACGCCGGCAAGACAAGACTTGAGTCAGGCATCATTCTTGGATGCATCGCTGCCGTCACCGTCAGAAGCAGCGCCGCCCTACACACAAAACCTATCCTATCTACAGCGGGAGCCAAACCCCCCCCCCCCCCCCCCCCCCCCGGAGTAGACGACGGAGGAGGCACAGACTGGCGGCGTTGAATTGCATACCAGCAATGGCAATAACTGGCTAGATATCATCGCCGAAAACCCCCTAATCGGCAAGCAGAGAGAAACCGGTTAATCTGCATAAAACTCCCAGCCAGATGAACCAAACGCCCAAACGAAACATCCAACAATTCCGCACCTACACGAATCAGCATTACCGAGCCCCTCCCCTCCTCCTCAGTGCTCACCGCGATCGAGCGAAACCAAGACCCCTATCGGAACAATCCGCCCGCCCCACCAGCCAAATCGACCCACATCCGGCGATCCCCGGGAGACGAGGAACAGGGGAACACGAACCCGGCCGCAACATCTTTTGCGGAGGAGACGAACGGACAACTGAGAAAAAGGTAACAGCAAGGACGACGCGTACGGGTAAACACCTCACCTCTTCCGCGAGCAGCCATTCCAGGGTTGCCGTTGCCGCTGCCGCTGCCGCCGTTGCCGCGAGGCCCGCCGCCGCCGAACATGTCGGGCGTCTCGGCGGCTCGCGGCGTGGGTTTTAGGGCGGGCGGGAGGAGGGAGGCCACCGTAGCGGCCGGAGGGGGAGGCGCCTTCTATACAGGAGAGAAGTGCATATTTCAACCCAAACTTTTGGACTAGTCTAATTTACAATCCCGAACTTTAATATCGTCTAAACTACAACCCTCAATTCTCAAAATCGGCCAGTATTCAACCCTTTCCTTTTTATTGACCGGTTTTGACCAGTCAATAGGTCCAGTCAGCATGCCATATCAACAAAAAATGCAAAATTTCCAAGGAAACAACTTATAAAATCAAAGAAAATACAGAAAAAGAAATAAAAAATCCAATTTCTGAAAAACACGGAAAATAAAAAAACGAATTTCCAAAAAAATCCAGAAAAAACCCAAAAACTCAAATTCTAGAAAAAAAATATTTCCAGAAAAAATCATTTTTTATTTTCCCTAGCTTTTTTCGCGAACAATTTTTTCGGAATTTTGCTTTTTTATATTTTTTTTCCTAATCTTACAGATTTTTATTTACTTTTTCTTGAAATTTTGAAAAAAAAATCTGATGTGGCATGCTGATTGGACCCGTTGACTAGTCAAAACTGGTCACCCTAGGTCAAAACCGGTCAACAGAAAAGGGAGGGTTGAATCCTACCCGATTTTGAGACTTGGAAGTTGTAATTTAGACGGTATTAAAGTTCGGGATTGTAAATTAAATTAGGGCCAAAGTTCAGAGTTGAAATATGCACTTCTCTCTCTATATAGCCAGCGCCCAGCGGAAGGCTAACTGACGAGTGGGCACACTGCCCGTTGATTGGGGGAGCCTTCGCCCGCTTCGCATCCCGGCCGGGCGCACCCCTCACGCTGACCAATGGGGACGGGAGGTTCGCCCCAGGTTTCAGTTGGCGGAGCGGCGTTCGACGGTTGACGGGGTGTTTCCTCCGCGCAAACCCGTTTCGTTTCACACGGTTCGTCTTGCCTGCCAGTTTGGTGAAATTTAAGTGTGAAGAACATTTTTTTTTCTTTTGCGTGTGAAGTGTGAAGACCATTGCAAACGTCTGATTTGCCAACGGCGGGATTGTTTCTTTTCCAATCGCGCATTTGACTTTCACCGAGTTGGTGAGGAATCGAAGGGTGTAATCGGCATGATCAATCCTTGGGAAATGTTTGCTCTTCTCACTAAAGAGTACTATCTCTGACTTCCGTAAGCACATGCCCAACACTGCGATGCATGTAAGTCTGTTGTCACTATTTTTTTAAAATTCATTATACTCTCTAACTTTAGAGCTCTCCCAATCGGTCAAGGTGTTTGATTTAGATTTGGTCTAGATTAATGACTTGTCAAATCATCAAATCAAAATCAACAACAACCGGTCTACAAAAACACATCAGCTCTGTGCAACCTCACCAATATTAGTACATGGGGTCACCAGCGCAAAAAAATTTCCCACATATGTGTGGGTTCGCTAGGTTGATTAATAGATATCACAAAATCGCACCACCTAGAAGGGCCCACCAAAGCACCGCATTAAACCCATTAACTGCGACTTCTTGAGGGCCTTAGGGCTATGCCACGTCATCATCAACAATTTAGCGATAAAGGGTAAAAACATGCACAGTTCTACTCGTTCCTTCCTCTCGTCTTGGTCATTTTGATTGGACCATTTGCCATACGCTGGATGAGAGGGAAAAGGAAGGTTCCTGGAAGTTGTCTGCAATGAAGCCATCAAAGCCCACTGATTACGATGCCTCCCTCTTGTTTCCTCTTCCTCTCCCCCCACACGCAACCTTCTACTCCTACCCATGACATCTTCCCCTTCTTCTCCTTAACATCGTCATGAGCGTGGGGGTCATGACATCGAGATTGGTGACGTAAGCTAGTGGGGAATGGGGATACAACATCAGCGTTCCATATCCGATGGAGGGGTCGCTTAGCAGGTATAGGCCCAGAACACTACTAAGAAGGAGGTGCCCTGGAGGAGCATCATCAGGAGGTTGGGGGAGGCTATGCGGATCGGATCGACCACAGCTCCGCCGAGTTTCCTCCAATGCGATGAACCTTGATACGTCTCCAACGTATCTATAATTTTTGATTGCTCTATGCTATTATATTATCTATTTTGAATGTTAATGGGCTTTATTTTTCACTTTTATATCATTTTTGGGACTAACCTACTAACCGGAGGCCCGGCCCAAATTGTTGTTTTTTGCTTATTTTAGGCTTTTGAAGAAAAGGAATATCAAACGGAGTCCAAACGGAATGAAACCTTCGGGGACGTGATTTTCTCAACAAACGTGATCCAGGAGACTTGGAGTGACCGTCAAGAAACAAGGGAGGAAGGCGCGAGGCAGGGGGCGCGCCTACCCCCCTGGGCGCGCCCTCCACCCTCGTGGGCCCTCCGTTGCTCCACCGACGTACTTCTTCCTCCTATATATATCCACGTACCCCCTAAACATCCAGGAGCACCACGAAAACCTAATTCCACCGCCGCAACCTTCTGTACTCGAGAGATCCCATCTCGGGGCCTTTTCCGGAGCTCCACCGGAGGGGGCATTGATCACGGAGGGCCTCTACATCAACTCCATGGCCTCTCCGGTGATGTGTGAGTAGTTTACTTCAGACCTACGGGTCCATAGTTATTAGCTACATGGCTTCTTCTCTCTCTTTGGATCTCAATACAAAGTTCTCCTCAATTTTCTTGGAGATCTATTCGATGTAATCTTGTTTTGCGGTGTGTTTGTCGAGATCTGATGAATTGTGGGTTTATGATCCAGATTATCTATGAACAATATTTGATTCTCCTCTAAATTATTTTATGTATGCTTGGTTTATCTTTGCAAGTCTCTTCGAATTATCAATTTGGTTTGGCCTACTAGATTGATCTTTCTTGCATTGGGAGAAGTGCTTAGCTTTGGGTTCAATCGTGCGGTGTTCGATCCCAGTGACAGAAAGGGAACCGATACGTATTGTATTGTTGCCATCGAGGATAAAAAGATGGGGTTTATATCATATTGCATGAGTTTATCCCTCTACATCATGCCATCTTCCTTAAAGCATTACTCTGTTCTCTTGAACTTAATACTCTAGATGCATGCTGGATAGCGGTCGATGTGTGGAGTAATAGTAGTAGATGCAGGCAGTAGTCGGTCAACTTGTCTCGGATGTGATGCCTATATACATGATCATACCTAGACATTCTTATAACTATGCTCAATTCTATCAATTGCTCGACAGTAATTCGTTTACCCACTGTAATACTTACGCTCTTGAGAGAAGCCACTAATGAAACCTATGGCCCCGGGGTCTATCTTCCATCATATTAATCTTCCAATACTTAGTTATTTCCTTTGCCGTTTATTTTACTTTGCATCTTTATTTTTCTTTATCATAAAAATACCAAAAATATTATCTTATCATATCTATCAGATCTCACTCTCGTAAGTGACCGAGAAGGGCTCGACAACCCCTTTATCGCGTTGGTTGTGAGGTTCTTATTTGTTTGTGTAGGTGCGTGGGACTTGAGCGTGATCTTCTACTGGATTGATACCTTGGTTCTCAAAAACTGAGGGAAATACTTACGCTGCTTTACTGCATCACCCTTTCCTCTTCAAGGAAAAAACAACGCAGTGCTCAAGAGGTAGCAAGAAGGATTTCCGGCGCCGTTGCCGGGGAGATCCGCGCCAAGTCAAGTCAAGATTTGACTCCCACAACGAGTCATTTCTGGCGCCATTAACAAGTCAAAATATACCAAGTACCCATCACAAACTCTTATCCCTCGCATTACATTATTTGTCATTTGCCTCTCTTTTTCCTCTCCCCCACTTCACCCTTGCCGTTTTATTCGCCCTTCTTCTGTTCGTCTCTCCATTTGCTTTGATGTCTTACTTGGCTCGTTTGCTTGTTTGGTTGGATTAGTTGTTTATTTATTGCTAAACAGAGAACCTAAGATCTATGGATCCTCATCCGCTTGCTAATCTTTTTAAGAGATCCAATTATGATGAACCAATTGCTAGTGAGTTTTGTGCACTAGATTATCTTTATGAGGTTTTGCTTGAAATTCGTGAATCTGAAAAGTGTGATGAATTACTTTATGAAGCGATTCACGATAGATCTTTGAATAAAAAGCATGATTGCAATGTTTTTATAATAAATTCTATTTATGTAAATTGTGCTAATGATACGTCTCCAACGTATCTATAATTTTTGATTGCTCCATGCTATGTTATCTACTGTTTTGGGCAATATTGGGCTTTATTATCCACTTTTATATTATTTTTGGGACTAACCTATTAACCAGAGGCCCAGTCCAGAATTGCTGTTTTTTTGCCTATTTCAGTGTTTTGAAGAAAAGGAATATCAAACAGAGTCGAAACAGAACGAAATCAACTGGAGAAGTTATTTTTGGAAGGAAAGCTACTGGATGGACTTGGACCCCACGTCAGGAGCCAAGGGAGGTGCTCACGAGGGTGGGGGGCTCCCCCCTAGGGCGCGCCCCCTGCCTCGTGGGGCCCCCGAAGCTCCACCGACGTACTTCCTGCACCCATATATACTCACGTACCCTAAAACTTCCAGAACAGACAATAGATCGGCAGTTCCGCCGCCAGAAGCCTCCGTAGCCACTGAAAACCAATCTAGACCCGTTCCGGCACCCTGCCGGAGGGGGGAATCCTTCTCCGGTGGCCATCTTCATCATCCCGGTGCTCTCCATGACGAGGAGGGAGTAGTTCTCCCTCGGGGCTGAGGGTATGTACCAGTAGCTATGTGTTTCATCTCTCTCTCCTGTGTTCTTGAGGTGATACGATCTTGATGTATCGCGAGCTTTGCTATTATAGTTGGATCCTATGATGTTTTCTCCCCCTCTACTTTCTTGTAATGAATTGAGTTTCCCCTTTGAAGTTGTCTTATCGGATTGAGTCTTTAAAGATTTGAGAACACTTGATGTATGTCTTGCCGTGCGTATCTGTGGTGACAATGGGATACCACGTGATTCACTTGATGTATGTTTTGGTGATCAACTTGCGGGTTCCGCCCATGAACCTATGCATAGGGGTTGGCACATGTTTTCGTCGTGATTCTCTGGTACAAACTTTGGGGCACTCTTTGAGGTCCTTTGTGTTGGTTGAATAGATGAATCTGAGATTGTGTGACGCATATTGTATAATCATACCCACGGATACTTGAGGTGACATTAGAGTATCTAGGTGACATTAGGGTTTTGGTTGATTTGTGTCTTAAGGTATTATTCTAGTACGAACTCTAGGGATGTTTGTGACACTTATAGGAATAGCCCAACATATTGATTGGAAAGAATAACTTTGAGGTGGTTTCGTACCCTACCATAATCTCTTTGTTTGTTCTCTGCTATTAGTGACTTTGGAGTGACTCTTTGTTGCATGTTGAGGGATAGTTATATGATCCAATTATGTTATTATTGTTGAGAGGACATGCACTAGTGAAAGTATGAACCCCGGGCCTTGTTTCAACGCATTGCAATACCGTTTACGCTCACTTTTATCATTAGTTACCTTGCTGTTTTTATATTTTCAGATTAGAAAAACTATTATCTACTATCCATATACCACTTGTATCACCATCTCTTCGCCGAACTAGTGCACCTATACAATTTACCATTGTATTGGGTGTGTTGGGGACACAAGAGACTCTTTGTTATTTGGTTGCAGGGTTGCTTGAGAGAGACTATCTTCATCCTACGCCTCCTACGGATTGATAAACCTTAGGTCATCCACTTGAGGGAAATTTGCTACTGTCCTACAAACCTCTGCACTTGGAGGCCCAACAACGTCTACAAGAAGAAGGTTGTGTAGTAGACATCAAGCTCTTTTCTGGCGCCATTGCCGGGGAGGTTAGTGCTTGAAGGTATATCTTTAGATCTTGCAATAGAGTCTTTTAGTTTCTTGTTTTATCACTAGTTTAGTTTATAAAAGAAAACCATAAAAAATGGAATTGAGTTTGTCTCATACGCTTCACCTTTTTAATATCTTTTGTGAGTATGATGGAAAGGATAACCGTGCTCAAGTGCTAGAAGAAGAAATCTATAAAATGTTTGGCATACAATATGTGAATGATGAGCATGATTGCAATGTTCTTAGTACGAATTATTTGAATATCCATGATACTAATGATAATTGCACTAGTTATGATGAAAATGTCTCCTATAAACATGTCAATTTTTGTGGAGTGCATTGGGTTTGTAAGTACACACCAAATAGGTGTTGGGGAACGTAGTAATTTTAAAAAAATTCCTACGCACACGCAAGATCATGGTGATGCATAGCAACGAGAGGGGAGAGTGTGATCTACGTACCCTTGTAGACCGACATCGAAAGCGTTATGACAACGCGGTTGATGTAGTCGTACGTCTTCACGGCCCGACCGATCAAGCACCGAAACTACGGAACCTCCGAGTTCTAGCACACGTTCAGCTCGATGACGATCCCCGGACTCCGATCCAGCAAAGTGTCGGGGAAGAGTTCCGTCAGCACGACGGCGTGGTGACGATCTTGATGTTCTACTGTCGCAGGGCTTCGCCTAAGCACCGCTACAATATTATCGAGGATTATGGTGGAGGGGGGGCACCGCACACGGCTAAGAGAACGATCACGAAGATCAACTTGTGTGTCTAGAGGTGCCCCCTGCCCCCGTATATAAAGGAGCAAGGGGGAGGAGGCCGGCCCTAGGAGGGGCGCGCTAGGGAGTAGGATTCCTACTCCTAGTTGGAGTAGGTTTCCTCCTTTCCTAGTCCAACTAGGAGAAGGGGGGAAAGGGGAGAAGAGGGGAAGGAAGGGAGAGAGGGGCCGTGCCCCAAACCCCTTGTCCAATTCGGACTGGGCTTGGGAGGGGCGCGCGCCACCTCCTGGTCCATTCCACTAAGGCCCATTAAGGCCCATTGCTTCTTCCTCGTATTCCCGTAATTTCCCGGTACCTCCGAAAATACCCGAATCACTCGGAACCTTTCCGATGTCCGAATATAATCGTCCAATATATCGATCTTTACGTCTCGACCATTTCGAGACTCCTCGTCATGTCCCCGATCTCATCTGGGACTCCGAACTCCTTCGTGTTGGGGAATGTAGCAGAATTTTAAAATTTTCTACGCATCACCAAGATCAATCTATGGAGTCATCTATCAACGAGGGAAAGAGGAGTGCATCTACATACCCTTGTAGATCACGAGCGGAAGCGTTCAAGAGAACGAGGTTGATGGAGTCGTACTCGACGTGATTCAAATCATCGATGACCAAGTGCCGAACGGACAGCACCTCCGCGTTCAACACACGTACGGTTGGGAAGACGTCTCCTCCAACTTGATCCAGCAAGGGGGAAGGAGAGGTTGATGAAGATCCAGTAGCACGACGGCGTGGTGGTGGAAGCAACGGTGATCTCGGCTCGGTATCTCGGTAATTCAAGACACTTCGATAGGTTAAAACAAGACCAGCAACACCGCCGAATGTGCCGACAAATCCCGATAGGATCTGCACATATCTCGTTCTCAGGGCACACTCAGATGAGACTAGCTACGAGTAAAACCAACCCTCAAGTTTCCCCGAGGTGGCCCCGCATGCAGCTCAGTCCGGACCAACACTCAGAGGAGCACTGGCCCGGGGGGGTTAAAATAAGATGACCCTTGGGCTCCGGTAACCCAAGGGAAAAATAGGCTAGGTGGCGAATGGTAAAACCAAGGTTGGGCATTGCTGGAAAAGATTTAATCAAGGCGAACTATCAAGGGGTTCCCATTATAACCCAACCGCGTAAGGAACGCAAAATCCGGGAACATAACACCGATATGACAGAAACTAGGGTGGCAAGAGTGGAACAAAACACTAGGAGAGAGGCCGAGCCTTCCACCCTTTACCAAGTATATAGATGCAATAAGATAACATAGCAATATAATGATATCCCAACAATTAAATAAAATATGTTCCAACAAGGAACGGCCTCCAATCTTCACGTGCAACTAGCAACGATATAAGAGGGGCTGAGCAAAGCGGTAACATAGCCAATCAGCGGTTTGCTAGGACATGGTGGGTTAGAGGTTTAACATGGAAATTTGGGAGGCTTGCAAGCAAGTGGTAGGCATCGTAGCAATGGCATAGCAAAAGAGCGAGCAAACTAGCATGGCAAAGATAGTAGTGATTTCGAGGGTATGATCATCTTGCCTGCACAGTTGTCAGAGTTGACTAGATCCTCGAAAGTAAACTCAACGGGCTCCTCGTTAGTGAACTCGTCTCCCGGCTCTACCCAAACAAGACAAACAAGCAACAAGGATACAATCAATCACGTGCAAGAACCCAAACAAGACGATGCGATGATGATATGCTATGCGGGATGCGATGCGGTATGCAAAATGCAAGATATGACAGGAAATGCATGAACCTGGCCTCAACATGGAAAACCAAGTGTTCCACTAGAAAGATGAGATGAAATCGCTTGAAAACGATATAAAGAACGCCAGAATCGAAGTTACGGTTTGGAAATGGCAATCGATTCAAAAATGACACCGGTCTGCGATTTACGCAAGTAGGCATCTAAATGCAATGAAATGAACATGCTACAGCACCCAAACATGACAACAAAATACATGGTAGGGATGCACACAAGATGCTTAACAAAAGTCTAGCACTGAGCTACGGCCAATTCATCCATTAACAGGTTCAAACAAGCATGGCAAAAATGCATATGGCAAACAGATCTCAGACTTAGTGAAATTAACACTTGTCTGGAATTTCAGATCAGGTAGCCCTCTTCGGAGCAGAAAAACTACATGCTACAGGATCTGAACATGGCAAAGTAAAGCATGGCATGGAGCTACTCAAAGAGCTTAACAAAAGTCCCTTAGTGACCTTGAGCCAAAAGGGATCAGAAAATACAATTGCAAGCATGTGAACATAGCAAAAACATAATCAGTTTTCAGACTTAGTGAAAACTGGAGCAAGCTGAAATATAACTCAAGTAGGCATGTTCACGAGCTTGATGCACTCACTACGGTGCAAGTCATGGCAAGACAAGCATACACACATCAAGGCACAAAATTCAAGCTAGACATGGCAAGAACAATAGCATAGCATGCACGGATCACCTACAACATCGCCGGCAAAATTGCAAACAAGTTGACAATCTGCCCAGATTCACAAAGTAGCAAAAGTAGAGCTCGATTGACTCAAGCTAGGGTGCTCTATAATTGAAAACAAAGACATGGATGGATAGAGCACTACAATATTAACAAAACATCCTTACTGATCATTCTCAAAAGGGGCACGGATCACTAGGAAACAACAAGAACATATGGCAACATGAGATAAACAGCTCCAGGACTTGGTGAAATCACTAAGTCCCTGAAAACAGAATTAGCAAGTGCACCACTTTGCAAGCTTGCACAAGTCACCACACACATCACAAAAATACATGGGTGGCACCTCTGAAAAGATGACAAAACCCTTAACAAAACACATGTAGAGCATCAGGGCATAGCATGCACACATTAATCATGGAAAAAATGACAAAAAGCTACACGGAGTAACAGATATCTCAAGTAGCCCTCTTCTAACAGCATTTCGGGCATCAAGATGAACTCAAATGAAAATGATGCAATGGAATGAAATGATGTACTCTCTGAGATGAACATTTTGATATGCTATATGCATGAATCGGAGCTACGGATGCAAAGTTACGGAGCTACGAACAGGAGCACTTGGACTGAAAATTCCGAGGACTTTGACGAAATTTTACCATCGGATCTAGGGTTTGACCCGGCACGCAGATCGAGGCGGCGGCGCGCACTGTTCACCGGCGGGGCTGGAGCTCGCCGGAGTGGCCGGGGGAGCAAGGGGCCGGCCGGATCTACGCCGGATCCGGCCCGGGCGGCGGCGGGCGGCGGCGCACGGCGGGCGGCGGGGTCGAGGCCAGTGCGGCGGCCGGAGGCGGCGGGGCCGGCGAGGAACTGCGGCGGGGCGGCGATGGCGGCTCGGCGGCCGGAGCGCCGGAGGCGAGGGAGGTGGCGGCGCGGCGCGGGAGACGAGACCCGGGCGGCGGCGGCGCTCACCGGGCCGCGGGGGCCGGATGCGGGCTCCCGGGCCGTGGTGGGAGTGGCGGCGGCGGGCGATGACGTGGGAGGAGGCGGTTGGCTGGCGGCGGTGTGTCCGCCTCGGGCGGACAATGTCCGGCGGCGCGCGGTGGAAAATTAGGGTTTCGGAGAGGGAGAGATCCGGATTTGGGGGGGGGTCTATTTATAGAAATAGGAGGAGCTAGGAGAGTCCAAAAGAGGTGCGGTTTTCGGCCACGCGATCGTGATCGGATGCTCTAGATGATGGAGCAGAGTTAGGTGGGTTTTGGGCCAAATTGGAGGGGTGTTGGGCAGCAACACACACGAGGCCTTTTCGGTCCCTCGGTTAACCGTTGGAGTATCAAACGAAGTCCAAATAATACGAAACTTGACAGGCGGTCTACCGGTAGTAAACCAAGGCCGGTTGGCAAGTCTCGGTCCAATCCGGAAATGTTTAATCCCCACACACAAAAGAAAGCCAGAAATGGCCACCGGAGGATTACGAAGCACCGGAATGCAAAACGGACAACGGGGAAAATGCTCGAATGCAAGAGACGAACACGTATGCAAATGCAATGCACATGATGACATGATATGAGATGCATGACAATGACAACAACACACGGAGACAAAACCCGAACCCGAGGAAATAAATATAACTTAACGCTGGAAATGGCAAGAGTTGGAGTACAAATTGGGAAAGTTACATCCGGGGTGTTACATGTGTAGACCCTACGGGTTCGGGAGACATGCAGACATGACCGAGAAGTCTCTCCGGTCAATAACCAACAGCGGGATCTGGATACCCATGTTGGCTCCCACATGCTCCACGATGATCTCATCGGATGAACCACGATGTCGAGGATTCAATCAATCCGTATACAATTCCCTTTGTCAATCGGTACGTTACTTGCCCGAGACTCGATCGTCGGTATCCCAATACCTTGTTCAGTCTCATTACCGGCAAGTCACTTTACTCGCACCGTAATGCATGATCCCGTGATCAACCACTTGATCACATTGATCTCATTATGATGATGCATTACCGAGTGGGCCCAGAGATACCTCTCCGTCATACAGAGTGACAAATCCCAGTCTCGATTCATGCCAACCCAACAGACACTTTCGGAGATACCTGTAATGTACCTTTATAGTCACCCAGTTACGTTGTGACATTTGGCACACCCAAGGCACTCCTACGGTATCCGGGAGTTGCACAATCTCATGGTCTATGGAAATGATACTTGACATTCAGAAAAGCTAGAGCAAACGAACTACACAATCTTTGAGCTAAGCTTAGGATTGGGTCTTGTCCATCACATCATTCTCCTAATGATGTGATCCCGTTATCAATGACATCTAATGTCCATAGTCAGGAAACCATGACTATCCTTTGATCAACGAGCTAGTCAACTAGAGGCTCACTAGGGACGTGTTGTGGTCTATGTATTCACACATGTATTACGATTTCCGGATAACACAATTATAGCATGAACAATAGACAATTATCATGAACAAAGAAATATAATAATAACCATTTTATTATTGCCTGTAGGGCATATTTCCAACAGTCTCCCACTTGCACTAGAGTCAATATTCTAGTTACATTGTGATGAATCGAACACCCATGCAGTTCTGGTGTTGATCATGTTTTGCTCTAGGGAGAGGTTTAGTCAACGGATCTGCTACATTCAGGTCCATATGTACTTTACAAATCTCTATGTATCCATTTTGAACACTTTCACGAATGGAGTTGAAGCGACGCTTGATATGCCTGGTCTTCCTATGAAACCTGGGCTCCTTGGCAAGGGCAATAGCTCCAGTGTTGTCACAGAAGAGAGTCATCGGGCCCGATGCATTGGGTATGACTCCTAGGTCGGTAATGAACTCCTTCACCCAAACTGCTTCTTGTGCTGCCTCCGAGGCTGCCATGTACTCCGCTTCACATGTAGATCCCGCCACAACGCTTTGCTTGCAACTGCACCAGCTTACTGCCCCACGATTCAAAATATACACATATCCGGTTTGTGACTTAGAGTCATCCAGATCTGTGTCGAAGCTAGCATCGACGTAACTCTTTACGACGAGCTCTTCGTCACCTCCATAAACAAGAAACATCTCCTTAGTCCTTTTCAGGTACTTCAGGATATTCTTGACCGCTATCCAGTGTTCCATGCCGAGATTACTTTGGTACCTTCCTACCAAACTTACGGCAAGGTTTACATCAGGTCTGGTACACAGCATAGCATACATGATATACCCTATGGCCGAGGCATAGGGGACGACACTCATCTTTTCTCTATCTTCTGCTGTGGTCGGGCATTGAGCCGTGCTCAATCTCATACCTTGCAATACAGGCAAGAACCCCTTCTTTGACTGATCCATTTTGAACTTCTTCAATATCTTGTCAAGGTACGTGCTCTGTGAAAGACCAATGAGGCGTCTCGATCTATCTCTATAGATCTTGATGCCTAATATATAAGCAGCTTCTCCAAGGTCCTTCATTGAAAAACACTTGTTCAAGTAGGCCTTTATGCTTTCCAAGAATTCTATATCATTTCCCATCAACAGTATGTCATCCACATACAATATGAGAAATGCTACAGAGCTCCCACTCACTTTCTTGTAAATGCAGGCTTCTCCATAAGTCTGCATAAACCCAAACGCTTTGATCATCTCATCAAAACGAATGTTCCAACTCTGAGATGCTTGCACCAGCCCATAAATCGAGCGTTGGAGCTTGCACACCTTGTCAGCATTCTTAGGATCGACAAAACCTTCCGGCTGCATCATATACAATTCTTCCTTAAGGAAACCATTAAGGAATGCCGTTTTGACGTCCATTTGCCATATCTCATAATCATAGAATGCGGCAATTGCTAACATGATTCGGACGGACTTCAGCTTCGCTACGGGTGAGAAAGTCTCATCGTAGTCAACCCCTTGAACTTGTCGATAACCCTTAGCGACAAGCCGAGCTTTATAGATGGTCACATTACCATCCACGTATGTCTTCTTAAAGATCCATTTATTTTCTATGGCTCGCCGATCAACGGGCAAGTCAGTCAAAGTCCATACTTTGTTTTCATACATGGATCCTATCTCGGATTTCATGGCTTCCAGCCGTTTGTCGGAATCCGGGCCCGCCATCGCTTCTTCGTAGTTTGAAGGTTCACCGTTGTCTAACAACATGATTTCCAAGACAGGGTTGCCGTACCACTCTGGTGCGGAACGTGTCCTTGTGGACCTACGAAGTTCAGTAGCAACTTGATCTGAAGTTTCATGATCATCATCAACTTCCTCTCTAGTCGGTGCAGGCACCTCAGGAACATTTTCTTGAGCTGCGCCACTTACCGGTTCAAGAGGTAATACTTCATCAAGTTCTACCTTCCTCCCACTTATTTCTTTCGAGAGAAACTCTTTCTCTAGAAAGGACCCATTCTTGGCAACAAAGATCTTGCCTTCGGATCTGAGGTAGAAGGTATACCCAACAGTTTCTTTAGGGTATCCTATGAAGATGCATTTTTCCGACTTGGGTTTGAGCTTTTCAGGTTGAAGTTTCTTGACATAAGCATCGCATCCCCAAACTTTTAGAAACGACAGCTTAGGTTTCTTCCCAAACCATAATTCATACGGTGTCGTCTCAACGGATTTCGACGGAGCCCTATTTAAAGTGAATGCGGCAGTCTCTAAAGCATAGCCCCAAAATGATAGCGGTAAATCGGTAAGAGGCATCATAGATCGCACCATATCTAATAGTGTGCGATTATGACATTCGGACACACCATTACGCTGAGGTGTTCCAGGCGGCGTTAGTTGTGAAACTATTCCACATTTTCTTAAGTGTGTGCCTAATTTGTGACTCAAGTATTCTCCCCCACGACCTGATCGCAAGAACTTGATTTTCCTGTCACGTTGATTCTCAACCTCACTCTGAAATTCCTTGAACTTTTCAAAGGTCTCAGACTTGTGTTTCATTAAGTAGACATACCAATATCTACTCAAGTCATCAGTGAGGGTGAGAACATAATGATAGCCACCGCGAGCCTCAACACTCATTGGACCACACACATCAGTATGTATGATTTCCAATAAGTTGGTTGCTCGCTCCATTGTTCCTGAGAACGGAGTCTTGGTAATTTTACCCATGAGGCATGGTTCGCACATGTCAAATGATTCGTAATCAAGAGACTCTAAAAGTCCATCTGCATGGAGCTTCTTCATGCGTTTGACACCTATGTGACCAAGGCGGCAGTGCCACAAGTATGTGGGACTATCATTATCAACCTTACATCTTTTGGTATTCACACTATGAATATGTGTAGCATTACGCTCGAGATTCATTAGGAATAAACCATTCACCATCGGAGCATGACCATAAAACATATCTCTCATATAAATAGAACAACCATTATTCTCAGATTTAAATGAGTAGCCATCTCGTATTAAATGAGATCCTGATACAATGTTCATGCTCAAAGCTGGCACTAAATAACAATTATTGAGGTTTAAAACTAATCCCGTAGGTAAATGTAGAGGTAGCGTGCCGACGGCGATCACATCGACCTTGGAACCATTCCCGCCGCGCATCGTCACCTCGTCCTTCGCCAGTCTCCGTTTATTCCGCAGCTCCTGCTTTGAGTTACAACTGTGAGCAACCGCACCGGTATCAAATACCCAGGAGCTACTACGAGTACTGGGAAGGTACACATCAATTACATGTATATCACATATACCTTTCGTGATGCCGGCCTTCTTGTCCGCTAAGTATTTGGGGCAGTTCCACTTCCAGTGACCACTTCCCTTCTTCCCGGCAGCTTGCTTATCGGGCGCGGCAACTCCCTTGCCGTCCTTCTTGAAGTTCTTCTTACCCTTGCCTTTCTTGAACTTAGTGGTTTTATTCACCATCAACACTTGATGTTCCTTTTTGACTTCTACCTCTGCTGATTTCAGCATTGCAAATACTTCAGGAATGGTCTTTTCCATCCCCTGCATAGTGAAGTTCATCACAAAGCCCTTGTAGCTCGGTGGAAGCGACTGAAGGATTCTGTCAATGACCGCGTCATCCGGGAGATTAACTCCCAGCTGAGTCAAGCGGTTATGCAACCCAGACATTTTGAGTATGTGCTCACTGATAGAACTATTTTCCTCCATATTACAGCTGAAGAACTTGTCGGTGACTTCATATCTCTCGACCCGGGCATGAGCTTGAAAAACCATTTTCAGCTCTTCGAACATCTCATATGCTCCGTGTCTCTCAAAACGCTTTTGGAGCCCCGGTTCTAAGCTGTAAAGCATGCCGCATTGAACGAGGGAGTAATCATCAGCACGTGTCTGCCAAGCGTTCATAACGTCTTGGTTCTGTGGGACGGGTGCGTCACCTAGCGGTGCTTCTAGGACATAATCTTTCTTGGCAGCTATGAGGATGATCCTCAGGTTCCGGACCCAGTCCGTATAGTTGCTGCCATCGTCTTTCAGCTTGGTTTTCTGTAGGAACGCGTTGAAGTTGAGGACAACGTTGGCCATTTGATCTACAAGACATATTGTAAAGATTTTAGACTAAGTTCATGATAAATAAGTTCATCTAATCAAATTATTCGATGAACTCCCACTCAGATAGACATCCCTCCAGTCATCTAAGTATAACATGATCCGAGTTAACTAGGCCGTGTCCGATCATCACGTGAGACAGACTAGTCAACATTGGTGAACATCTTCATGTTGATCGTATCTTCTATACGACTCATGCTCGACCTTTCGGTCTTCTGTGTTCCAAGGCCATGTCTGCACATGCTAGGCTCGTCAAGTCAACCTAAGTGTATTGCGTGTGTAAATCTGGCTTACACCCGTTGTATTCGAACGTTAGAATCTATCACACCCGATCATCACGTGGTGCTTCGAAACAACGAACCTTCGCAACGGTGCACAGTTAGGGGGAACACTTTCTTGAAATTTTACGAGGGATCATCTTATTTAAGCTACCGTCGTTCTAAGCAAATAAGATGTAAAACATGATAAACATCACATGCAATCAAATAGTGACATGATATGGCCAATATCATTTGCTCCATCTTCGGGGCTCCATGATCATCGTTGTCACCGGCATGACACCATGATCTCCATCATCGTGTCTTCTTGAAGTTGTCACGTCAACTTTTACTTCTACTACTATGGTTAACGCTTTAGCAATAAAGTAAAGTAATTACATGACGTTTATGTTGACACGCAGGTCATAAATAAATAAAGACAACTCCTATGGCTCCTGCCGATTGTCATACTCATCGACATGCAAGTCATGATTCCTATTACAAGAACATGATCATCTCATACATCACATATATCATTCATCACATCCTTTGGCCATCACATCATTGAGCTAAGCTTAGGATTGGGTCTTGTCCATCACATCATTCTCCTAATGATGTGATCCCGTTATCAATGACATCTAATGTCCATAGTCAGGAAACCATGACTATCCTTTGATCAACGAGCTAGTCAACTAGAGGCTCACTAGGGACGTGTTGTGGTCTAAGTATTCACACATGTATTACGATTTCCGGATAACACAATTATAGCATGAACAATAGACAATTATCATGAACAAAGAAATATAATAATAACCATTTTATTATTGCCTCTAGGGCATATTTCCAACACTTCGGTACATCAAAACTCATAAACTCATAATATAACTGTCATCGAAACCTTAAGCGTGCGGACCCTACGGGTTCAAGAACAATGTAGACATGACCGAGACACGTCTCCGGTCAATAACCAATAGCGGAACCTGCATGCTCATATTGGCTCCCACATATTCTACGAAGATCTTTATCGGTCAGACCGCATAACAACATACGTTGTTCCTTTTGTCATCGGTATGTTACTTGCCCGAGATTCGATCGTCGGTATCTCAATACCTAGTTCAATCTCGTTACCGGCAAGTCTCTTTACTCGTTTCGTAATACATCATCTCGCAACTAACTCATTAGTTGCAATGCTTGCAAGGCTTATGTGATGTGCATTACTGAGAGGGCCTAGAGATACCTCTCCGACAAACGGAGTGACAAATCCTAATCTCGAAATACGCCAACCCAACATGTACCTTTGGAGACACCTGTAGAGCTCCTTTATAATCACCCAGTTACGTTGTGATGTTTGGTAGCACACAAAGTGTTCCTCCGGCAAACGGGAGTTGCATAATCTCATAGTCATAGGAACATGTATAAGTCATGAAGAAAGCAATAGCAACATACTAAACGATCGGGTGCTAAGCTAATGGAATGGGTCATGTCAATCACATCATTCTTCTAATGATGTGATCCCGTTAATCAAATAACAACTCTTTTGTTCATGGTTAGGAAACATAACCATCTTCGATTAACGAGCTAGTCAAGTAGAGGCATACTAGTGACACTCTGTTTGTCTATGTATTCACACAAGTATTATGTTTCCGGTTAATACAATTCTAGCATGAATAATAAACATTTATCATGATATAAGGAAATAAATAATAACTTTATTATTGCCTCTAGGGCATATTTCCTTCAGTCTCCCACTTGCACTAGAGTCAATAATCTAGTTCACATCGCCATGTGATTCAACACTAATAGTTCACATCACCATGTGATTAACACCCATAGTTCACATTGTCATGTGACCTATACCCAAAGGGTTTACTAGATTCAGTAATCTAGTTCACATCGTTTATGTGATTAACACCCAAAGAGTACTAAGGTGTGATCATGTTTTGCTTGTGAGATAATTTTAGTCAACGGGTCTGTCACATACAAATCCGTAAGTATTTTGCGAATTCTATGTCTACAATGCTCTGCACGAAGCTACTCTAGCTAATTGCTCTCACTTTCAATATGTATCTAGATCGAGACTTAGAGTCATCCAGATCTGTGTCAAAACTTGCATTGACGTAACTTTTTACGACGAACCTTTTTGTCACCTCCATAATTGAGAAATATTTCCTTATTCCATTAAGGATAATTTTGACCGATGTCCAGTGATCTACTCCTAGATCACTATTGTACTCCCTTGCCAAAAACAGTGTAGGGTATACAATAGATCTGGTACATAGCATGGCATACTTTATAGAACCTGTGGCTGAGGTATAGGGAATGACTTTCATTCTCTTTCTATCTTCTGCCGTGGTCAGACTTTGAGTCTTACTCAATTTCACACCTTGTAACACAGGCAAGAACTCTTTCTTTGACTGTTCCATTTTGAACTACTTCAAAATCTTGTCAAGGTATGTACTCATTGAAAAAACTTATCAAGCGTCTTGATATATCTCTATAGATCTTGGTGCTCAGTATGTAAGCAGCCTCACCGAGGTCTTTCTTTGAAAAACTCCTTTCAAACACTTCTTTATGCTTTACAGAATAATTCTACATTATTTCCGATCAACAATATGTTACTCACATATACTTATCAGAAATGTTGTAGTGCTCCCACTCACTTTCTTGTAAATACAGGCTTCACTGCAAGTCTGTATAAAGCTATATGCTTTGATCATCTCATCAAAGCGTATATTCCAACTCTGATATGCTTGCACCAGTCCATAGATGGATCGCTGGAGCTTGCACATTTTGTTAGCACCTTTAGGATTGACAAAACCTTCTGGTTGTATCATATACAACTCTTCTTTAATAAATCCATTAAGGAATGCAGTTTTGTTTATCCATTTGCCGGATTTCATAAAATGCGGCAATTGCTAACATGATTCGGACAGACTTAAGCATAGATACGAGTGAGAAACTCTCATCGTAGTCAACACCTTGAACTTGTCGAAAACCTTTTTGCGACAATTCTAGCTTTGTAGATACTAACACTACTATCAGCGTCCGTCTTCCTCTTGAAGATCCATTTAATCTCAATGGTTCGTCGATCATTGGGCAAGTCAATCAAAGTCCATACTTTGTTCTCATACATGGATCTCATCTCAGATTTCATGGCCTCAAGCCATTTCGCGGAATCTGTTCTCATCATCGCTTCCTCATAGTTCGTAGGCTCGTCATGGTCAAGTAACATGACCTCCAGAACTGGATTACCGTACCACTCTGGTGCGGATCTCACTCTGGTTTTACCTACGAGGTTCGGTAGTAACTTGATCTGAAGTTACATGATCATCATCATTGGCTTCCTCACTAATCGGTCTAGTAGTCACAGGAACAGATTTTTGTGATGAACTACTTTCCGATAAGGGAGCAGGTACAGTTACCTCATCAAGTTCTACTTTCCTCCCACTCACTTCTTTCGAGAGAAATTCCTTCTCTAGAAAGGATCCATTCAAAGAAACGAATATCTTGCCTTCGGATCTGTGATAGAAGGTGTACCCAACATTTTCTTTTGGGTATCCTATGAAGACACACTTCTCCGATTTGGGTTTGAGCTTATCAGGTTGAAACTTTTTCACATAAGCATTGCAACCTCAAACTTTAAGAAACGACAGCTTAGGTTTCTTGCCAAACCATAGTTCATACGGTGTCGTTTCAACAGATTTAGATGGTGCCCTATTTAACGTGAATGCAGCTGTCTCTAATGCATAACCCCAAAATGATAGTGGTAGATCGGTTAGAGACATCATAGATCGCACCATATCTAATAAAGTACGGTTATGACGTTCGGACACACCATTACATTGTGGTGTTCCGGTGGCGTGAGTAGTGAAACTATTCACATTGTTTTTAATTGAAGGCCAAACTCGTAACTCAAATACTCTTCTCTACGATCAGATCGTAGAAACTTTATTTTCTTGTTACGATGATTTTTCACTTCACTCTGAAATTCTTTGAACTTTTCAAATGTTTCAGACTTATGTTTCATCAAGTAGATATACTCATATCTGCTCAAATCATCTGTGAAGATCAGAAAATAATGATACCTATCGCGAGCCTCAATATTCATCGGACCACATACATCAGTATGTATGATTTCCAACAAATCTGTTGCTCGCTCCATTGTTCCGGAGAACGGAGTCTTTAGTCATCTTGCCCATAAGGCATGGTTCACAAGCACCAAGTGATTCATAATCAAGTGATTCCAAAATCCCATCAGCATGGAGTTTCTTCATGCGCTTTACACCAATATGACCTAAACGGTAGTGCCACAAATAAGTTGCACTATCATTATTAACTCTGCATCTTTTGGTTTCAATATTATGAATATGTGTATCACTACGATCGAGATCCAATGAACCATTTTCATTGGGTGTGTAACCATATAAGGTTTTATTCATGTAAACAGAACAACAATTTATTCTCTTACTTAAATGAATAACCGTATTACAATAAACATGATCAAATCATATTCATGCTCAACGCAAACACCAAATAACACTTATTTAGGTTCAACACTAATCCCGAAAGTATAGGGAGTGTGCGATGATGATCATATCAATCTTGGAACCACTTCCAACACACATTGTCACTTCACCCTTAACTAGTCTCTGTTTATTTTGCAACTCCCGTTTCGAGTTACTAATCTTAGCAACTGAACTAGTATCAAATACTGACGGGTTGCTATAAACACTAGTAAAGTACACATCAATAGCATGTATATCAAATATACTTATGTTCACTTTTCCATCCTTCTTATCCGCCAATCACTTGGGGTAGTTCCGCTTCCAGTGACCAGTCCCTTTGTAGTAGAAGCACTTAGTCTCAGGCTTAGGACCAGACTTGGGCTTCTTTACTTGAGCAGCAACTTGCTTGCTGTTCTTCTTGAAGTTCCCCTTCTTCCCTCTGCCTTTTCTTAAAACTAGTGGTCTTGACTACCATCAACACTTGATGTTTTTCTCGATTTCTACCTTCATCAATTTCAGCATTATGAAGAACTTGGGAATCGTTTCCGTTATCCCTTGCATATCATAGTTCATCACGAAGTTCTACTAACTTGGTGATGGTGACTAGAGAATTCTGTTAATCACTATTTTATCTAGAAGATTAACTCCCACATGATTCAAGCAATTGTAGTACCCAAACAATCTGAGCACATGCTCACTAGTTGAGCGATTCTCCTCCATCTTTTAGCTATAGAACTTGTTGGAAACTTCATATCTCTCAACTCGGGTATTTTCTTGAAATATTAACTTCAACTCCTGGAACATCTCATATGTTCCATGACGTTCAAAATGTCTTTGAAGTCCCGATTCTAAGCCGTTAAGCATGGTGCACTAAAATATCAAGTATTCATCATATTTAGCTAGCCAAACGTTCATAACGTCTGCATCTGCTCCTGCAATAGGTCTGTCACCTAGCGGTGCATCAAGGACATAATTCTTCTGTGCAGCAATGAGGATAAACCTCATATCACGGATCCAATCCGCATCATTGCTACTAACATCTTTCAACACAATTTTCTCTAGGAACATATCAAAATAAACACAGGGAAGCAACAACGCGAGCTATTGATCTACAACATAATTTGCAAAATACTACCAGGACTAAGTTCATGATAAATTTAAAGTTCAATTAATCATATTACTTAAGAACTTCCACTTAGAAAGACATCCCTCTAATCCTCTAAGTGATCACGTGATCCAAATCAACTAAACCATGTCCGATCATCATGTGAGATGGAGTAGCTTCATTGGTGAACATCACTATGTTGATCATATCTACTATATGATTCACGCTCGACCTTTCGGTCTCCGTATTCCGAAGCCATATCTGTATATGCTTGGCTCGTCAAGTATAACCTGAGTATTCCGCGTGTGCAACTGTTTTCCACCCGTTGTATTTGAACGTAGAGCCTATCACACCCGATCATCACGTGGTGTCTTAGCACGAAGAACTTTCACAACGGTGCATACTCAGGGAGAACACTTCTTGATAATTAGTGAGAGATCATCTTAAAATGCTACCGTCAAACTAAGCAAAAATAAGATGTATAAAAGATAAACATCATATGCAATCAAAATATGTGACATGATATGGCCATCATCATCTTGCGCCTTTAATCTCCATCTCCAAAGTACTGCCATGATCTATATCGTCACCGGCATGACACCATGATCTCCATCATCTTGATCTATATCAATGTGTCGTCACATGGTCGTCTCGCCAACAATTGCTCTTGCAACTATTGCTATCGCATAGCGATAAAGTAAAGCAATTATTGGGAAATTGCATCTTATGCAATAGAGAGACAACCATAAGGATTTTGCCAGTTGCTGATAACTACAACAAAACATGATCATCTCATACAACAACTTATATCTCATCACGTCTTGACCATATCACATCACAACATGCCCTGCAAAAACAAGTTAGACGTCCTCTACTTTGTTGTTGCAAGTTTTACGTGGCTGCTACGGGCTTAAGCAAGAACCAATCTTACCTACGCATCAAAACCACAACAATAGTTTGTCAAGTTGGTGCTGTTTTAACCTTCGCAAGGACCAGGCGTAGCCACACTTGGTTCAACTAAAGTTGGAGAAACTGACACCCGCCAGCCACCTGTGTGCAAAGCACGTCGGTAGAACCAGTCTCGCGTAAGCGTACGCGTAATGTCGGTTGGGGAACGTAGTAATTTCAAAAAAATTCCTACGCACACGCAAGATCATGGTGATGCATAGCAACGAGAGGGGAGAGTGTGATCTACGTACCCTTGTAGACCGACAGCGGAAGCGTTAGCACAACGCGGTTGATGTAGTTGTACGTCTTCATGGCCCGACCGATCAAGCACCGAAACTACGGCACCTTCGAGTTCTAGCACACGTTCAGCTCGATGACGATCCCCGGACTCCGATCCAGCAAAGTGTCAGGGAAGAGTTCCGTCAGCACGACGGTGTGGTGACGATCTTGATGTACTACCGTCGCAGGGCTTCGCCTAAGCACCGCTACAATATTATCGAGGATTATGGTGGAAGGGGGCACCGCACACAGCTAAGAATATGATCACTTGGATCAACTTGTGTGTCTATGGGGTGCCCCCTGCCCCCGTATATAAAGGATCAAGGGAAGGAGGCCGGCCGGCCCCTATGGCGCGCCAAGGAGGAGTCCTCCTCCTAGTAGGAGTAGGACTCCTACTAGGAGGGGGAAAGAAGTGGGGAGGGAGAAGGAAAGGGGGGCGCCGCCCCCCCCTCTCCTAGTCCAATTCGGACCAGGGGGGAGGAGGTGCGCGGCCCACCCTGGCTGCCCCTCTCTCTCTCCACTAAGGCCCATATGGCCCATTACTTCTCCCGGGGGGTTCCGGTAACCCTCCGGCTCTCCGGTTTTCTCCGAAATCGCCCGGAACACTTCCGGTATCCGAATATAGCCGTCCAATATATCAATCTTTAAGTCTCGACCATTTCGAGACTCCTCGTCATGTCCGTGATCACATCCGGGACTCCGAACTAACTTCGGTACATCAAAACTCATAAACTCATAATATAACTGTCATCGAAACCTTAAGCGTGCGGACCCTACGGGTTCGAGAACCATGTAGACATGATTGAGACACGTCTCCGGTCAATAACCAATAGCGGAACCTGGATGCTCATATTGGCTCCTACATATTCTACGAAGATCTTTATGGGTCAGACCGCATAACAACATACGTTGTTCCCTTTGTCATCGGTATGTTACTTGCCCGAGATTCGATCGTCGGTATCTCAATACCTAGTTCAATCTCGTTACCGGCAAGTCTCTTTACTCGTTTCGTAATACATCATCTTGCAACTAACCCATTAGTTGTAATGCTTGCAAGGCTTATGTGATGTGCATTACCGAGAGGGCCCAGAGATACCTCTCCGACAATCGGAGTGACAAATCCTAATCTCGAAATACGCCAACCCAACATTCACCTTTGGAGACACCTGTAGAGCTCCTTTATAATCACCCAGTTACGTTGTGACGTTTGGTAGCACACAAAGTGTTCCTCCGGTAAACGGGAGTTGCATAATCTCATAGTCATAGGAACATGTATAAGTCATGAAGAAAGCAATAGCAACATACTAAACGATCGGGTGCTAAGCTAATGGAATAGGTCATGTCAATCACATCATTCTCCTAATGATGTGATCCCATTAATCAAATGACAACACATGTCTATGGTTAGGAAACATAACCATCTTCGATTAATGAGCTAGTCAAGTAGAGGCATACTAGTGACGTTTGGTTTGTCTATGTATTCACACAAGTATTATGTTTCCGAATAATACAATTCTAGCATGAATAATAAACATTTATCATGATATAAGGAAATAAAATAATAACATTATTATTGCCTCTAGGGCATATTTCCTTCATGTCGGTCTGGGCCGCTTCATCCAACAATACCGCCGAACCAAAGTATGACATGCTGGTAAGCAGTATGACTTATATCGCCCACAACTCACTTGTGTTCTACTCGTGCATATAACATCAACACATAAAACCTAGGCTCGGATACCATTGTTGGGGAACATAGTAATTTTAAAAAATTTCCTACGCACACGCAAGATCTTGGTGATGCATAGCAACGAGAGGGGAGAGTGTGATCTACGTACCCTTGTAGACCGACAGCGGAAGCGTTATGACAACGCGGTTGATGTAGTCATACGTCTTCACGGCCCGACCGATCAAGCACCGAAACTATGGCACCTCCGAGTTCTAACACATGTTCAGCTCGATGACGATCCCCGGACTCCGATCCAGCAAAGTGTCGGGGAAGAGTTCCGTCAGCACGACGACATGGTGACGATCTTGATGTTCTACTGTCGCAGGGCTTCGCCTAAGCATCGCTACAATATTATCGAGGATTATGGTGGAGGGGGGGGCACCGCACACGGCTAAGAGAACGATCACGAAGATCAACTTGTGTGTCTAGAGGTGTCCCCCTGCCCCCGTATATAAAGGAGCAAGGGGGAGGAGGCCAGCCCTAGGAGGGGCGCGCCAGGGAGTAGGATTCCTACTCCTAGTTGGAGTAGGTTTCCTCCTTTCCTAGTCCAACTAGGAGAAGGGGGGAAAGGGGAGAAGAGGGGAAGGAAGGGAGAGAGGGGACGCACCCCAAACCCCTTGTCCAATTCGGACTGGGCTTGGGAGGGGCGCGCGCCACCTCCTGGTCCTTTCCACTAAGGCCCATTAAGGCTCATTGCTTCTTCCTCGTATTCCCGTAACTCCCCGGTACCTCCGAAAATACCCGAATCACTCGGAACCTTTCCGATGTCCGAATATAGTCATCCAATATATCGATCTTTACGTCTCGACCATTTCGAGACTCCTCGTCATGTCCCCGATCTCATCTGGGACTCCAAACTCTTTCGGTACATCAAAACTCATAAACTCATAATATAACTATCATCGAAACCTTAAGCGTGCGGACCCTACGGGTTCGAGAACAATGTAGACATGACCGAGACACGTCTCCGGTCAATAACCAATAGCGGAACCTGGATGCTCATATTGGCTCCCAAATATTCTATGAAGATCTTTATCGGTCAGACCGCATAACAACATACGTTGTTCCTTTTGTCATCGGTATGTTACTTGCCTGAGATTCAATTGTTGGTATCTCAATACCTAGTTCAATCTCGTTACCGGCAAGTCTCTTTACTCGTTTCATAATACATAATCTCGCAACTAACTCATTAGTTGCAATGCTTGCAAGGCTTATGTGATGTGCATTACCGAGAGGGCCCAGAGATACCTCTCCGACAAACGGAGTGACAAATCCTAATCTCGAAATACGCCAACCCAACATGTACCTTTGGAGACACCTGTAGAGATCCTTTATAATCACCCAGTTACGTTGTGACGTTTGGTAGCACACAAAGTGTTCCTCCAACAAACGGGAGTTGCATAATCTCAGTCATAGGAACATGTATAAGTCATGAAGAAAGCAATAGCAACATACTAAACGATCGGGTGCTAAGCTAATGGAATGGGTCATGTCAATCACATCATTCTTTTAATAATGTGATCCCGTTAATCAAATAACAACTCTTTTGTTCATGGTTAGGAAACATAACCATCTTCGATTAACGAGCTAGTCAAGTAGAGGCATACTAGTGACACTCTGTTTGTCTATGTATTCACACATGTATTATGTTTCCGGTTAATACAATTCTAGCATGAATAATAAACATTTATCATGTTATAAGGAAATAAATAATAACTTTATTATTGCCTCTAGGGCATATTTCCTTCAATAGGGAAGATAGATATTGCAAGAGGCATAAGTACTTAGAAACTGAATAGTTGCAAGAAAGTCTTGATGATTGTGCTGAAAAATTCAATATTTTTCGCACCCCTTGTGAACTTTGCAATGAACATGGTCATTTAAATCTCCAATGCAAATTGTTTCATGACCGAATCGTATCCAAAAATTGTGATAATTTGATTACCCTTGAGCATCATAAAGAGCTTAGTCTTCTTTTGGGGTATGAGGAAATGAAACATATAACTGAGGGTATTCCAAAGTTTAATCTTGATAGATTTCTTGATTTTGATCTAGAGAAAATTTATATGTATTGTGCGGTGAATTGTATTGAAAATCCTTATATTGCCAACTACATAAAGAAAAGAAAAGAAATAGAGGATGAAGAGAATACTAATGAAAGGGAAGAGACTTCCCAATATCCTCCTGTTATTTCTTATGATGAATCAGGTAACGAGGAGGAGCCTCCTATTCAACCAATCTCATTAATAAGGAGCTCCAAAAAGAGGATTGAACCCACACATGATGTGGTGAAGAAGAAGAAAATAAAAAGGAAGAGAGGTAAAAAGATATCTCTCCCAAATAGTGATGCTCCTATTACTATTGTGCCTCATGAAAATATGATTGTGGAAGATAATGATACTTCTTATGATCTTGAAAATCTTTTTGGCACTTGCTTGGAAGAATATGATAATTGCTATACTATTGGTGCTATCTATACTATTAATGATGAGAGTGATTATGCTTATGATATGAAAAGGCCCAAGCTTGGGGATGCTATGTTTGATGAAGATGATGTTTTTGAGAATATATTTGCTGCAATTAATGTTTGTCCCAAGCTTGGGGAAGCTATGATTAATGAAGATGATATTTTTAGTCTCCCAAGTTTTGATATGCAAGTTTATAATGATGATAGCATGCCTCCTACTTATGATGATTATTGTGATGATACTTATGCTATAAAAAGTAGTGATTATATTTATAAAACTTGTCATGATTATGGTTACCCCTTTTCTGAACATTACTCTTTTAATGTGGAAACAATTTATAGTATTCGAGTTTCCTATGATACTCCCACTATTCCGAATGAGAAGAATTTTGCTTATGTGGAGAGTAATAAAATTTCTATGCTTGTAGATCATGAAAAGAATGCTTTAGGTGCTGGTTATATTGTTGAATTCATTCATGATGCTACTGAAAATTATTATGAGTAAGGAATATATGCTTGTAGGAATTGCAATAATATCAAGTTTCCTCTCTATGTGCTTAAAGTTTTGAAGTTATGCATGTTTTCCTTTCCTATGCAAGTTGATTCTTGTCCATAAGTTGTTTGCTCACAAAATGCCTATGCATAGGAAGTGGGTTAGACTTAAATGTGCTAGTCATATTCTTCAATATGCTCTCTGTAACATCCCAAAAATCTAAATTTTGGAATGTTATGAACACATAGATTGATTGATTGATTGTTTGATTGATTGCGTGAATTGAGTGAAATTCGAATTCTTTTTGAAAGTTAAATGAGAGGGAATAAAAGGACTTTCCCAAACTTTCATATTGGTTTTCTGATCTTCGTAAATTCAAATTCTTTTCAACACAAAACCCCGGAGAGAAGATGACATGACTTCTTCCATTTATTTAAATGACACGGGGTGTTGAAAATATTTGAATTTCATTTGAAAATATTTCCAATTCAGAAACTTTAAGCAACTCAATGATTTTCACGAGAGAAGATAAAATGACATCTTCAAGTTATGAAATATGAGTTGGGAGTTTCAAAGAATTAAATTCAAAGTTCTTTTGAATTTATTTTTCAAATTGGAATACATTATATCATCATGCATATCCTATTTTCTTGCATTTTTGTCGATCCTAGAAATTTCACGCAACTCAAGGACCTTCGGAGAGAGTTGGAGATTTCGTTATTGAGAGTTTTCTCGAATTTGAAAAGAGGGTCATTTGATTTATTTATTTCATCTTCAATTATTTTTCCGACGTCAAAAATATAAGAGAGGGAATAATATGACTTTCCCAAAATATAGGGAAAAATGAAGATTTAATAAATAGATCAAATTTCGTTTTCCGGTGTGTGTTTGTTTTTCTTTGGATAGGGAAAAATGCGCGTTTTTGAAAATTTTATTTTAGGCCCGGAGAAAAGTTCATTTTGTTCGGCTCATTTTTAGGAGTCGGGGAAAATTTACTTTATTAGTTTTGGAATCCGGTAGATTTTGTTTTTCTGTGTTTTTCCAAGCGCGGATCTGTTAAAAAAAACTGCAGCGCCTTGGGCCAAAGGCCCAAGCCACCAGCCGGCCGAGGCCAAGGCCATCGCTAGCGCCCCAGCCTCCCCGTGCGCAGGCGCCAGGCGCCAGGGAGCCGCTGCCTCTTTCTTTTAGGAAATCCTAGTAGGACTTTTGTCCTACTTCCGTTTATTTTTCTAGATCTTTCCTACTCTTATTCTTATTTCTTGTCCCCTATCCCAAGTCTCCTCACCCCTCCCCAATATAAATACCCAACACCCCCTCTCTCCCCACACAAAATCCCAAGCCCCTCTCTCCTCTCCAAGCCGCGCCCCACCCCGCGCCTCTCACCCGCGCCGCGCCTCTCGCCCTGCGTCGCACCTTGCCGCATCGCCGCCGCCCTGCGTCACCGCCACCGCCGCACCTTGCCGCGCCGCCGCCGCCCTGCGTCACCGCCGCCGCCGCCCTACGTCACCGCCGCCGCCTTGTGCACCGCCGCCGCCGCCCAACGCCGCCGTCGCCGCCGTTCGCCGGAGGTACCGCGCCGCGTCTCTTCTTTCCCTCGGTTCGGTTTTTCTTATAAACCGTTCCGATCCTTTTCTTCTCTACCAATTCGTTTTCTCTCCGATTCTTCGCCAAACCGTTCCGGTTTTCTAGATCGGTTTTCGTTCTTCTTTCGGACCGTTCGTTTCAACAAACGTGATCACCGATTATCCCCGGTTAACGACGCCCGTTCATTTAACCGTTCTTCGTTTTCTTTCTCGTCGGATTTATTCCGCGTTCTCTCCGATCGCGATCTCAGATCCGATCTTCTTTCTAGTATTTCTTCTCGCCCGTTTATCGGAATCAGGTGATTCAAGCGCTTGGAGTTTCATCTCGAAACCGCCGTTCCATCTAATCAACTTGAACAAGTTTTTGCCCCAGTAAAATTTGACCTAGTTTCAACTTGCTAGAACCGAGTTGTTTTTCCGCCGTTTTCCGTCGTTTGTTCGGTTCTTTCTTTCTTTGCAACCGGAGTTCTTAAGTTGAACTATCTGGTTCGTTCTCTCGTTCAAGTTTTACTTGTGCATTAGATGAGTACTTATTGTGTGGTTACTATTGTTTGCTTACGATAGATTGACCGGAGTGTGACGAGTAGATCTATCACGAGTTTTGAGTGCGAATCTTCTTCATCAACATTGCAGGCAAGTTCACACTTTGATCATACCTTTTCTACAACCCATGTTTTATTGCATTAGATCAATCCTCTCACACTGCATGATTAGGATCTAATTAAATTGTGGGATGGGAAGTAGATGAGGTAGTACCTATTACCTGTATTATTATGAAACCTTTGGGAGTTACTTCTACGTTGCTTATTATGCCATGCTATGCTAGTAGACGTGGATTGGGTGAGTGATATCCATGACAGATGTGAGATGATAATTTTAAATGGTTTATTTAAGGTGGCAACTTAAACACACATCTGGGTGGATTGAGGCACCTGATGTCTATCAGGACTTGCCTGTTTTTTTTTGGACCGCCACCCAGGCTCCAAGGGATCATAAGATCTTTCATGCTAGAAACTTCCGTGTGCAGCCACAAGCCATTATGGGCTCTGGCATAGTTGACTAAGTAGTGCGAACTCTTACGGGGTGGACTAGCAGATGTAGGGGATGTAGGTGTACCGGTCTACCCCACATGTAAGGTGCTAGCGCTTCTGAAAGACTATGTCTCGGTCATCCGTCTTCTCAAACACCATGTAGTGCGAGAAACCAAACGGAGGCGATCGAGTCTTGTGGGGAAAAGTGCGCAAACCTCTGCAGAGTTTACAAACTAATCATGATTAGCCGTGTCCCCGGTTATGGACAACTTGAGTATCTAGTACTTGAATATCGAGTGAATCTCAACATGTTACTTCTAATTAATGTTGTTGGGTTTTAATTACTTTTAATTGGGATTGAGAATGCTGTCAACCATTCTCAATGTTTCACAACCACCATGATAGTTAAATAAATTTATTCCTTTGTAGTAGGGAAAAATTGGCTTTACGCAAAAACCTTATAACCATAGAGCTTTTCCACCAGCCAAATATGCATGTAGTGATAGTCATTGTTCATCATTCTCTATGGTGTGAATTTGCCAGTACATTCAATGTACTGACCCATTTTCGGGCTGCAACGTCTTATGTTGCAGGTTTCTTACGACGAGTAAGTGATACGTTAGGGTTACGATTTCTACACTCAACTTTGCCGTTGGTGTTGATGGGAAACCACAACCTTGTTGCTTCCGCTATATTGGATTGAGGTAATAGTATTTACGTTACTTTATACATGTGATTTACCTCTGTTATAAATCCTTCGAGTACTGTGTGTGTCAGCATACTGATCCAGGGATGACACATAAGCACAGAGACTTGATCCATTTGGTTCGGGTCGCTACAAGATGGTATCAGAGCACATGTTGACTGTAGGACGTGACCCTAGAAACTGGCAAGCCCATAGCAAAGATTTTTCTCTACAACTTTCCCTTTCAAAAAGATCTTTTACCTCTCTTCTCTTCTGAGCTTATTCAAAAATTCCCTTTAGTGAGACCATACCCCTTTCCCCTTTTGACCATTCAAGGATTCGACTGAAGAGATCACTCCAAGAAGTACAAGATATCGGACAACTGAGACCACTATGGAATGAAGGAGATTTTACCATACATTATGATAATGGAAACTACAACGGTTGAAGACCAAAGACAAGTAGAATTTGAAGGCTCTGAAGAATCCCCAGATTTGTATGGCCTAGGAAGGCTACCCTTATGGAACTTGGCAGACTATGGAAGCTGTCAATACCCGAGATCAAGGTGTATGGGAGAAAGACCGAAACAAGGAGCATGAGAACTCAAAGTTCTGTTAAGAAAAACCCTAAGGCAGAAGATATCAACTATGGAATGATAGCTCATGAATGACAAGAGCAGAAACATGGTTATCCGTGATGTCATCACCCGCTGATGCTACTGTCACCGTGCTGAGTTAAGGATGCATTTCTTCAGAATGGATTTGATGGAAGAAGGCTGATGGAGCACCTAATAGTAAGATGAAGTTTTAACCTTAGCCGGTGTAACACCAGGGTCTGGAGTAGTACATCAAGAAGTTTATGGTGGAGCTACAAGAAGCCGTATTTTGACAAGGAGCATTTCGTGAAGAACTCAGGGACCAAAAGCTGAAAATAGCCAATCTGGAGGAGCTACAACCTCGAGATACCGGAGATTTATCAGGAACGGAAGGACAGTATGACCATGGATCATGCCAAGGATGTTGAAACCCAGAAGTTTGAAATGCAACTCCATAATATTCAAGGATGTCATGAGAGACTTCGCGTCAACAGAGTTGATCTGGCGAAAGGACTTGAGAAAGATCAAGCACGACCGAAAGAAGCCATTGGAGGCATGAACAAGGCTTGAAGAGTTTGGAGACGTTGAAGATTTATAGACCTTTAGAAGACCAAACCCCTATTATATACCTACGTTAGATGTGACGATTGTGAGCTGTCACTTGTTTGATGTTTTTCGACAGCCACAACAAAAATCTGTCTTTTCAAAACCATTGTTTGTATTGTGTGTATCCCTCTCTATCTCTCTTATCTCACCCCAAAACCCTTGGACCCAATAGAGGATGAATGGAGATGAGTTTGTATTTTCTGGACCGATGAGTCAATTGGAGACGGACCGATGGATTCAGAACATGGAGGATCATATGGAGAACAACCCTATAGTCGGAAAGGATATGGCCCAGTATGCCCTTCAATGCTTTGAAAGAGGTGCTGCTACTTGGTGGAAGATATACCAAACCATCAATGGATGGCAAGGAGTAACCACTTGGAAAGAATTTAAGTTGACTTTGCTAAAGTCTCAGTTTGTGTCCCAGAAGTTGAAGTCTTATGGAAAGGATATAAGGAAACCTTGTGCATGCAAGATTTGTGGAGAAATCGGACACACCCATAAAGAACACAAGGATGAATGCCCTAATTGTGAAGGAAGTCACCCCGTTGAAGAATGCCCAACTAGGCAAATTACTTGTTTCTTGTGTGAAGATACTATCCACTATCCTGCTTAGTGTCACATTTACCCCTTGGTACAAAGAACCATCCAGCAGAAGGAAGAAGCAATGAAAGGAGCCCTTATGGAAAGTTTAGAAGAACCTGGGATGAAGAAAGAGGTGGAGGACACACCCAAAGAAGAACCAATTAAACCCTACACCAAGTCTTGCTATTCATGTGGAGAAGAAGGACACATCTCCCAGAATTGTATGAATGGGAATCTAGTAGAATTCCCGACAGAGGAAGTAGAGTATGACCCATTGGAAATAGAAGCTCTGGTTGGAATGGAAAAATCCAGAAAGAGACGTAGATTGGATTCCATGAAGGACCTGAGTCATATCACATGTTTCAGGTGCAAAAATTCAGGACACCACTTCAATGATTGCCCAAAAGGAAAGATGAGGACCCCAGGAGGCTATACAATCACAAGGAAACCTCGAAACTTGCCCGAAGTAATATGTTTCCGTTGTAATGGAGCAGGGCACTTTGCCAGAGGTTGTCCGAAGGAGAAGGAGACTTGTGATAAATAGTTGAGTTTGTAACAGAAGTAATATAGTAGTGGTAGTGAGAACATTTTCTTTTATATTGAGGTATTGAGTTGAGGCATGTAATGGAAAAACAGGAGATTGTAATCATTTGAGAAGGAATAAAGTAGCATCATTGGTACTGATATGGATTTTATGAGTTGTTACTCTATGAAGAAGAATTTTGACCATTTTGAGGATAAGAGAAATATGGTCTATGGAAGATTGTGCATTTTAAGGGTGAAAGTACCCTGTAAGAACCTTTGACCCCCAGAAAGGATAAAGATACTCCACTGCGTGGATTTTGGACAAAATGAATACGAGTTTTGTCTCGATATGTGTGATGCCCCAAGAGTATGTGGGATGAAGTTGGAGACCGACAGTTGTTTGGACCAAATGTGATCAAGGAGTCAGAAGAGAATGTTAAGTTGATTCGAGATAGGCTGAAGGTAGCTCAGTCCAGGCAGAAGAGTTATGTAGACTCACAAACTCAAGGAGGTAGTCTATGAAATTGGAGATAGAGCATGTCTTCATGTTGTTCCCTCTGCGAGGAGTTAAACGATTGGAGTTAAGGGACAGTTAGCCCCGAGATTTGTAGGACCATACCGAGTTTTGGAGCGTATGGAGAAGTGGCCAACAAGTTGGAGTCACCCGAAGGACTGTCAGGAGTTCATGATGTGTTTCACATTTCCCAGTTGAAGAAGTGCCATGCAGAGATGGCCAATATTCCCCTGTAAGGACGCTTGACCCTGGAAAGGATAATGATGTGCCACGAAGTGGAATATGGACGTCATAAGTATAAGTTTTTATCTCGGTATGAGGGATATTCCCCGAGGATGAAGAAATAAATTACTATTGGATATAAAGGAGGTATGATGTCGGAAATATGGATCAATGGAAACTCCATGATGAGTCAGAGTAATCATGTCCTAATATTGGTACCAATAGAAGGAAGGAAGATGATACAATTGGATGGATTTAAGAATACTAGGAAGTTGGAAGTTGGAATAATGAACAGTTGCCCGATGATAAGTTCAAGGACTACAAGTGATGAGATGTGCCATAACCCACAGGCCCCAGGACCTGCCAAGAAGCAAGCACCTCTTGCTGAAGGAAAAACCCTGGAAGTGGATATACCTTTGTCGACAGACGATTTTATAGGAGTTTACGCAAAACCTGAGAGTTGTGAAGGAACGATAGATGTTTGTCTGGCTTGCAGAATCCATGGATTATCCGAACTTAGTTCGTCGACAAGAGAAATTCTGCAATGCTTGTGAGGATGACCGAGTGTTAGAATGCGAGATTCGCTAAACTGTATACAAGGGTAATGATTTGGGTGCGGGATGGATTGATCACCATACCGACTTACTCTTATTATTCGCCTTGCTATATGGGATGGTAAATCTGAGTGACTTGCCTATAGTAGAGAGACGACGATATTAAACCTTGTTAAACCTTAGAATGGTATAAGAATTTTTCCCTTGTACACGGCAGCTTTTTGCCAACCGTAGGTTATACGGTGAGGATCAACCAGACCCATTTCCTGCAGGAGAAACCATAAATTGTTGACCACCATGAGATATCGATAGTTGTTTAGTTTTGGCGCCAGACCCGTCAGCTAAGAAGACCCAATCTCGGAAGAACCTTACCAAGATGAAAGATACAGAAAAATTGTGGTAAGGTTATGCCACTACCAAGAGCTCAGAGAAGGAATTTTCTCGAGGATCTGAGAAGACCGACACTGTCAAGAATAAGGATGGAGTATATGAGTATTGATGGAACAGTAACGATGTTTCTAAGGGTGGTAGCACCCCAGACCCCGTGTGATGATCGATGGATTTTGAGGAGACCCCCAAACCCTAACCTTTTTCTTGCTAGCCTCTCCGAATCTCGAGGACGAGATTCATTTTAAGGGTGGTAGGTTTGTAACATCCCAAAATTCTAAATTTTGGAATGTTATGAACACATAGATAGATTGATTGATTGTTTGATTGATTGCGTGAATTGAGTGAAATTCGAATTCTTTTTGAAATTTAAATGAGAGGGAATAAAAGGACTTTCCCAAACTTTCATATTGGTTTTCTGATCTTCGTAAATTCAAATTCTTTTCAACACAAAACCCCGGAGAGAAGATGACATGACTTCTTCCATTTATTTAAATGACACGGGGTGTTGAAAATATTTGAATTTCATTTGAAAATATTTCCAATTCAGAAACTTTAAGCAACTCAATGATTTTCACGAGAGAAGATAAAATGACTTCTTCAAATTATGAAATATGAGTTGGGAGTTTCAAAGAATTAAATTCAAAGTTCTTTTGAATTTATTTTTCAAATTGGAATACATTAGATCATCATGCATATCCTATTTTCTTGCATTTTGGTCGATCCTAGAAATTTCACGCAACTCAAGGACCTTCGGAGAGAGTTGGAGATTTCGTTATTGAGAGTTTTCTCGAATTTGAAAAGAGGGTCATTTGATTTATTTATTTCATCTTCAATTATTTTTCCGACGTCAAAAATATAAGAGAGGGAATAATATGACTTTCCCAAAATATAGGAAAAATGAAGATTTAATAAATAGATCAAATTTCGTTTCCGGTGTTTGTTTGTTTTTCTTTGGATAGGGAAAAATGCGCATTTTCGAAAATTGCATTTTAGGCCCGGAGAAAAGTTCATTTTGTTCGACTCATTTTTAAGAGTCGGGGAAAATTTACTTTATTAGTTTTGGAATCCGGTAGATTTTGTTTTTCTGTGTTTTTCCAAGCGCGGATCTGTTAAAAAAAACTGCAGCGCCTTGGGCCAAAGGCCCAAGCCACCAGCCGGCCGAGGCCAAGGCCATCGCTAGCGCCCCAGCCTCCCCGTGCGCAGGCGCCAGGCGCCAGGGAGCCGCCGCCTCTTTCTTTTAGGAAATCCTAGTAGGACTTTTGTCCTACTTCCGTTTATTTTTCTAGATCTTTCCTACTCTTATTCTTATTTCTTGTCCCCTACCCCAAGTCTCCTCACCCTCCCCAATATAAATACCCAACACCCCCCTCTCTCCCCACACAAAATCCCAAGCCCCTCTCTCCTCTCCAAGCCGCGCCCCACCCCGCGCCTCTCACCCGCGCCGCGCCTCTCGCCCTGCGCCGCACCTTGCCGCATCGCCGCCGCCCTGCGTCACCGCCACCGCCGCACCTTGCCGCGCCGCCGCCGCCCTGCGTCACCGCCGCCGCGCCTGCCGCGCCGCCGCCGCCCCTGCGTCACCGCCGCCGCCGCCGTCGCCGCCGTTCGCCGGAGGTACCGCGCCGCGTCTCTTCTTTCCCTCGGTTCGGTTTTTCTTATAAACCGTTCCGATTCTTTTCTTCTCTACCGATTCGTTTTCTCTCCGATTCTTCGCCAAACCGTTCCGGTTTTCTAGATCGGTTTTTCATTCGGACCGTTCGTCTCAACGAACGTGATCACCGATTATCCCCGGTTAACGAACGTCCGTTCGTTTAACCGTTCTTATTTTTCTTTTTGTCGGATTTATTCCGCGGTCGCGATCTCAGATCCGATCTTCTTTCTAGTCTTTCTTCTCGCCCGTTTATCGGAATCAGGTGATTCAAGCGCCTGGAGTTTCGTCTCGAAACCGCCGTTCCGTCTAATCAACTTGAACAAGTTTTTGCTATGGTAAAATTTGACCTAGATTCAACTTGCTAGAACCGAGTTGTTTTCTTCCGCCGTTGTTTTTCCGTTTCTTTGTTCGGTTCTTTCTCTCCTTGCAACCGGAGTTCTTAAGTTGAACTTTCTGGTACGTTCTCTCGTTCGAGTTTTACTTGTGCTTTAGATGAGTACTTATTGTCTGGTTACTATTGCTTGCTTACGATAGATTGACCGGAGTGTGACGAGTAGATCTATCAAGAGTTTTTGAGTACGAATCATCTTCATCAACCTTGCAGGCAAGTTCACACTTTGATCATACCTTTTCTACAACCCAGTTTTATTGCATTAGATCAATCCTCACACATTGCATGATTAGGATCTAATTAATCTGTGGGATGGGAAGTACATGAGGTACTACCTTTTACCTGTTTATTATGAAACCTTTGGGAGTTACTTCTACGTTTGCTATTTATGCCATGCTATGCTAGTAGACGTGGCTTGGGTGAGTGATATCCATGACAGATGTGAGTTGATAATTTCAATGGTTTATCTAAGGTGGCAACTTAAACACACATCTGGGTGGATTGAGGCACCTGATGTCTATCAGGACTTGCCTGGTTTGTTTTGGACCGCCACCCAGGCTCAAAGGGATCATAAGATAATTCATGCTAGAAACTTACGTGTGCAGCCACATGCTACTATGGGCTCTGGCATAGTTGATAAGTTGTGCGAACTCTTACGGGGTGGACTAGCAGATGTAGGGGATGTAGGTGTACCGGTCTACCCCACATGTAAGGTGCTAGCGCTTCTGAAAGACTATGTCTCGGTCATCCGTCTTCTCAAACACCATGTAGTGCGAGAAACCAAACGGAGGCGATCGAGTCATGTGGGGAAAAGTGCGCAAACCTCTGCAGAGTGTACAAACTAATCATGATTAGCCGTGTCCCCGGTTATGGACAACTTGAGTATCTAGTACTTGAATATCGAGTGAATCTCAACATGTTACTTCTAATTAATGTTGTTGGGTTTTAATTACTTTTAATTGGGATTGAGAATGCTGTCAACCATTCTCAATGTTTCACAACCACCATGATAGTTAAATAAATTTATTCCTTTGTAGTAGGGAAAAATTGGCTTTACGCAAAAACCTTATAACCATAGAGCTTTTCCACCAGCCAAATATGCATGTAGTGATAGTCATTGTTCATCATTCTCTATGGTGTGAATTTGCCAGTACATTTAATGTACTGACCCGTTTTCGGGCTGCAACGTCTTATGTTGCAGGTTTCTTACGACGAGTAAGTGATACGTTAGGGTTACGATTTCTACACTCAACTTTGCCGTTGGTGTTGATGGGAAACCACAACCTTGTTGCTTCCGCTATATTGGATTGAGGTAATAGTATTTACGTTACTTTATACATGTGATTTACCTCTGTTATAAATCCTTCGAGTACTGTGTGTGTCAGCATACTGATCCAGGGATGACACATAAGCACAGAGACTTGATCCATTTGGGTCGGGTCGCTACACTCTCTTCATGTTAAAATTCTTATCTTTTATGCGAGCATCGTTGAAATCATCATGCCTAGCTAGGGGCGTTAAACGATAACGCTTGTTGGGAGGCAACCCAATTTTTTTTGTTCCTTACTTTTTCTTCCTGTTTAGTAATAAATAATTCATCTAGCCTCTGTTTAGATGTGGTTTTATGCTTTTAATTAGTGTTTGTGCCAAGTAGAACCTTTGGGAAGACTTGGGGAAAGTCTTGTTGATCTTGCTGTAAAAAACAGAAACTTTAGCACTCACGAGAATTGCTGCCATTTTTATTTGGAGAGTGATATTTAGTTAATTCTTTTTGCAGATGATTAATAGATAAATTCCTTACGTCCAGCAATTTATTTGAGAATTTTATGAGTTCCATAAGTATACGTTTGATCCAGATTACTACAGACTGTTCTGTTTTTGACAGATTCTGTTTTTTTCATGTGTTGTTTACTTATTTTGATGAATCTATGGCTAGTAAAATAGTTTATAAACCATAGAGAAGTTGGAATACAGTAGTTTTAACACCAATATAAATAAATAATTAGTTCATTATAGTACCTTGAAGTGGTGATTTATTTTCTTATACTAACGGAGCTTACGAGTTTTCTGTTAAGTTTTGTGTTGTGAAGTTTTCAAGTTTTGGGTAAGGATTCGATGGTCTATGGAATAAGGAGTGGAAAGAGCCTAAGATTGGGGATTCCCAAGGCACCCCAAGGTAATATTCAAGGATATCCAAGAGCCTAAGCTTGGGGATGCCCCGGAAGGCATCCCACCCTTCGTCTTCGTTCATCGGTAACTTTACTTGGAGCTATATTTTTATTCACCACATGATATGTGTTTTGCTTGGAGCGTCAATTTATTTTGTTAGGATTTTCTTTATGTTATTTATAACAATGTTTTGCATATTTTATTTCAATAAAAGTGGCATTGATAGCCTTTACTATGCCTATGTTAGAAGTCCACATGTTGCTGTTTGAAAACAGAAAGTTTACCGCTGTTGCAATAATTCCCTAGAAAATTCAGAATGTGATAAAATGTTGAAACCTTTTGCATATTAAGTTCTGATAAATTTACTACAGTGGGAAGTTTCTTTCATAATTTTTGGAGCTAGGGAAGTATGGATGTTGCTGCATTCTTTACAGACTGTCCTGTTTAGGCAGATTGCTGTTATGTTTGCATTGTTTGCATATGTTTGCTTCTTTAATGATTCTATTTGAGGATAGGACTATTAAATATGCAGAGGCCTTTAGTATGCAATTTTGAATAATAATTTTAGTGATTTGCTACAGTAGAGTATGATAAGGTTTTGGCAATGGTTTATACTAACTTATCTCACGAGTCCTTGTTGAGTTTTGTGTGGATGAAGCTTTTGAGATTTAGGGAGATCGTGATATGAGAGGAATTAAGGAGATACAAAATCTCAAGCTTGGGGATGCCCAAGGCACCCCAAGATAATATTTCAAGAAGTCTCAAGCATCTAAGCTTGGGGATGCCCCGGTTGGCATCCCACCTTTCTTCTTCAACAATTATCGGTTAGTTTCGGTTGATCCTAAGTTTTTGCTTCTTCATATGATGTTTGCCATTCTTAGAATGTCATTTTATTTTGCTTTTCTTGCTGTTTGAATAGAATACCAAGATCTGAAATTATTAAATGTTAGAGATTCTTCACATAGTTGCATAATTATTCAACTACTCATTGATCTTCACTTATATCTTTCGGAGTAGTTTGTCATTTGCTCTAGTGCTTCACTTATATCTTTTTAGAGCACGGTGGTGGTATTATAGAAATAGATTAACTCTCGTGCTTCACTTATATTATTTTGAGAGTCCTAAACATCATGGTAGTTTGCTTAAATAATCCTAATATGCTTGGTATTCAAAGAATAGTTAAAAAAATTCTTATAGAGTATTGAATACTAAGAGAAGTTTGATGCTTGATGATTGTTTTGAGATATGGAGGTAATAATATCAAAGTCGTGCTAGTTGAGTAGTTGTGAATTTGAGAAATGCTTGTGTTGAAGTTTGCAAGTCCCGTAGCATGCACGTATGGTAAATGTTGTGTAACAAATTTGAAACATGAGGTGTTATTTGATTGTCTTCTTATGAGTGGCGGTCGGGGACGAGCGATGGTCTTTTCCTACCAATCTATCCCCCTAGGAGCATGCGCGTAGTGCCGAGGTTTTTGATGACTTGTAGATTTTTGCAATAAGTATGTGAGTTCTTTATGACTAATGTTGAGTCCATGGATTATACGCACTCTCACCCTTCCATCCTTGCTAGCCTCTTCAATACCATGCATTGCCCTTTCTCACATTGAGAGTTGGCGCAAACTTCGCTGGTGCATCCAAACCCCGTGATATGATACGCTCTGTCACACATAAACCTCCTTATATCTTCCTCAAAACAGCCACCATACCTACCTATTATGGCATTTCCATAGCCATTCCGAGATATATTGCCATGCAACTTTCCATCATTCCATTCATCATGACACATTCATCATTGTCATATTGCTTAGCATGATCATGTAGTTGACATAGTATTTGTGGCAAAGCCACCGTTCATAATTCTTTCATACATGTCACTCTTGGTTCATTGCATATCCCGGTACACCGCCGGAGGCATTCATATAGAGTTATCTTTGTTCTAGTATCGAGTTGTAATCATTGAGTTGTATATAAATAGAAGTGTGATGATCATCATTATTAGAGCATTGTCCCAAGTGAGGAATAAATAAATAAATAAATAAAAGGCCATAAAAAAGAGAAGGCCCCCCAAAAAAGAGAAAGGCCATAAAAAAGGCCCAAAAAATGAGAGAAAAAGAGAGAAGGGACAATGTTACTATCCTTTTACCACACTTGTGCTTCAAAGTAGCACCATGATCTTCATAGTAGAGAGTCTCTCATGTTATCACTTTCATATACTAGTGGGAATTTTTTATTATAGAACTTGGCTTGTATATTCCAACAATGGGCCTCCTCAAGTGCCCTAGGTCTTCGTGAGCACGCAAGTTGGATGCACACCCATTTAGTTCCTTTTGTTGAGCTTTCATACATTTATAGCTCTAGTGCATCTGTTGCGTCGCAATCCCTACTCCTCGCATTAACATCAATCGATGGGCATCTCCATAGCCCATTGATTAGCCTTGTTGATGTGAGACTTTATCCTTTTTGTCTTCTCCACATAACCCCCTCATTATATTCTATTCCACCCATAGTGCTATGTCCATGGCTCGCGCTCATATATTGCGTGAAAGTTTACAGGTTTGAGATTACCAAAGTATGAAACAATTGCTTGGCTTGTCAGCGGGGCTATGCATGATGAGAGCATTCTTGTGTGACGAAAATGAAGCATGACTAAACTATATGATTTTGTAGGGATGAACTTTCTTTGGCCATGTTATTTTGAGAAGACATGATTGCTTAGTTAGTATGCTTGAAGTATTACTATTTTTATGTCAATATGAACTTTTGTATTGAATCTTTCAGATCTGAATATTCATGCCACAATTAAGAAGAATTACACTGAAATTATGCCAAGTAGCACTCCGCATCAAAAATTCTGTTTTTATCATTTACCTACTCGAGGACGAGTAGGAATTAAGCTTGCGGATGCTTGATAGTCTCCAAGGTATCTATAATTTTTGATTGCTCCATGCTATGTTATCTACTGTTTTGGGCAATATTGGGCTTTATTATCCACTTTTATATTATTTTTGGAACTAACCTATTAACCGGAGGCCCAGCCCAGAATTGCTGTTTTTTTGCCTATTTCAGTGTTTCAAAGAAAAGGAATATCAAACGAAGTCGAAACGGAACGAAATCAACTGGAGAAGTTATTTTTGGAAGGAAAGCTACTGGATGGACTTGGACCCCACGTCAGGAGCCAAGGTAGGTGCTCACGAGGGTGGGGGCGCCCCCTAGGGCGCGCCCCCTGCCTCGTGGGGCCCCCGAAGCTCCACCGACGTACTTCCTGCACCCATATATACTCACATACCCTAAAACTTACCGAACAGACAATAGATCGGGAGTTCCGCTGCTAGAAGCCTCCGTAGCCACCAAAAACCAATCTAGACCCGTTCTGGCACCCTGCCGGAGGGGGGAATCCTTCTCCGGTGGCCATCTTCATCATCCCGGTGCTCTCCATGACAAGGAGGGAGTAGTTCTCCCTCGGGGCTGAGGGTATGTACCAGTAGCTATGTGTTTGATCTCTCTATCTCGTGTTCTTGAGGTGATACGATCTTGATGTATCGCGAGCTTTGCTATTATAGTTGGATCCTATGATGTTTTCTCCCCCCTCTACTTTCTTGTAGTGAATTGAGTTTCCCCTTTGAAGTTATCTTATCGGATTGAGTCTTTAAAGATTTGAGAACACTTGATGTATGTCTTACCGTGCGTATCTGTGGTGACAATGGGATACCACGTGATTCACTTGATGTATGTTTTGGTGATCAACTTGCGGGTTCCGTCCATGAACCTGTGCATAGGGGTTGGCACATGTTTTCGTCGTGATTCTCTGGTAGAAACTTTGGGGCACTCTTTGAGGTCCTTTGTGTTGATTGAATAGATGAATCTGAGATTGTGTGACGCATATCGTATAATCATACCCACGGATACTTTGAGGTGACATTGGAGTATCTAGGTGACATTGGAGTATCTAGGTGACATTAGGGTTTTGGTTGATTTGTGTCTTAAGGTGTTATTCTAGTACGAACTCTAGGGCTGTTTGTGACACTTATAGGAATAGCCGAACATATTGATTGGAAAAAATAACTTTGAGGTGGTTTCGTACCCTACCATAATCTATTCGTTTGTTCTCCGCTATTAGTGACTTTGGAGTGACTCTTTGTTGCATGTTGAGGGATAGTTATATGATCCAATTATGTTATTATTGTTGAGAGGACATGCACTAGTGAAAGTATGAACCCTAGGCCTTGTTTCAACGCATTGCAATACCGTTTACGCTCACTTTTATCATTAGTTACCTTGCTGTTTTTATATTTTCAGATTACAAAAACTATTATCTACTATCCATATACCACTTGTATCACCATCTCTTCGCCGAACTAGTGCACCTATACAATTTACCATTGTATTGGGTGTGTTGGGGACACAAGAGACTCTTTGTTATTTGGTTGCAGGGTTGCTTGAGAGAGACCATCTTCATCCTACGCCTCCTACAGATTGATAAACCTTAGGTCATCCACTTGAGGGAAATTTGCTACTATCCTACAAACCTCTGCACTTGGAGGCCCAACAACATCTACAAGAATAAGGTTGTGTAGTAGACATCAGCTAATAATATGCAAAACCCTAAGCTTGGGGATGCTAGTTTTGTTATGTCCTCTACTTGTTGCAATGATCATGATTGGGGTGATTCTTCTTATGATCTTGAAACTTTATTTAAGCCCCATGATGAATATGAGATTGATAATAGTGTTTGCAATATTATTGAAAGTGGGTTTGGAAGAGTGTCAACTTTAGATCCCACATATTTGGAGAATGTTCAATCTTATGAAATTTTTGATAAAAGTGGGTTTGGAGATGTCATAATCCCACTATGTTGGAAGAGTGTCAATTTTGCATGCATGTGGATCATGTTGAAAATATTTTGTTGAATTTTCTTATGATACTACATGTAATTATTATGAGAGAGGAAAATATGGTGGTAGAAATTTTCATGTTACTAAATTACCTCTCGTTATGTTGAGATTGCTATTGTTTCTTTCCGCTTCCTTGCATATGCTAATTTTTTCTTGCCTTGATAATTTGTTTTCCTATAAGATGCCTATGCATAGGAAGTATGTTAGACTTAGATGTGTTTGTCACGTGTTTTATGATGCTCTCTTTGTGCTTCAATTCTTGTCTTTCATGTGAGCATCGTTGAAATCTTATGCCTAGCTATAAGGCTTAAAAAATGCTTGTTGGGAGATAACCCAATATTTTTCCTTGCTGTTATTCAATAAATAATTTATCTAGCCTCTGTTTTCGTTGTGTTTTTTGTGTTTAATTAGTGTTTGTGCCAAGTAGAACCGTTGGCAAGACTTGGGGAAAGTCTTTTTGATCTTGCTGTAAAAAACAGAAACGTTAGCGCTCACGAGAATTGTTTCCATTTTTATTTGGAAGGTGATATTTAGTTAATTCTTTTTGCAGATGATTAATTGATAAATTACTCACGTCCAGAAGTTTATTTTAGAATTTTTTGGGTTTCAAAACTTGCGTTAGCTACAGATTACTACAGACTGTTCTGTTTTTGACAGATTCTGTTTTTCTTGTGTTGTTTGCTTATTTTGATGAATCTATGGCTAGTAAAAGAGTTTATAAACCATAGAGAAGTTGGAATACAGTAGGTTTAACACCAATATAAATAAATAATGAGTTCATTACAGTATCTTGAAGTGGTGTTTTGTTTTCTTTCGCTAACGGAGCTCACGAGATTTTCTATTTTGAGTTTTGTGTTGTGAAGTTTTCAAGTTTTGGGTAAAGATTTGATGGATTATGGAACAAAGAGTGGCAAGAGCCTGAGCTTGGGGAAGCCCATGGCACCCCAAGGTAAAATTCAAGTACACCAAAAAGCCTAAGCTTGGGGATGCCCCGGATGGCATCCCCTCTTTCGTCTTCGTCTATCGGTAACTTTACTTGGAGCTATGTTTTTATTCACCACATGATATGTGTTTTGCTTGGAGCGTCTTTTATGATTTGAGTCTTTGCTTTTTAGTTTACCATAATCATCCTTGCTGTACACACCTTTTGAGAGAGACTCACATGATTTGAAATTTATTAGAATACTCTATGTGCTTCGCTTATATCTTTTGAGCTATATAGTTTTTGCTCTAGTGCTTCAGTTATATCTTTTAGAGCACGGTGGTGGATTTGTTTTATAGAAACTATTGTTCTCTCATGCTTCACTTATATTATTTTGGGAGTCCTTCAGAACAACATGGCAATAATAAAAACTTTCATATAAGTGCATTGAATACTATGAGAAGTATGATACTTGATTATTGTTTTGAGATATGGAGATGGTGATATTAGAGTCATGCTAGTTGAGTAGTTGTGAATTTGAGAAATACTTGTGTTGAAGTTTGTGATTCCCGTAGCATGCACGTACGGTGAACCGTTATGTGATGAAGTCGGAGCATGATTTATTTATTGATTGTCTTCCTTATGGGTGGCGGTCGGGGACGAGGATGGTCTTTTCCTACCAATCTATCCCCCTAGGAGCATGCGCGTAATACTTTGCTTTGATAACTTGTAGATTTTTGCAATAAGTATGTGAGTTCTTTATGACTAATGTTGAGTCCATGGATTATACGCACTCTCAGCCTTCCACCATTGCTAGCCTCTCTAGTATCGCGCAACTTTCGCCGGTACCATAAACCCACCATATACCTTCCTCGAAACAGCCACCATACCTACCTATTATGGCATTTCCATAGCCATTCCGAGATACATTGCCATGCAACTTTCCATCGTTCCATTATTATGACACGCTTCATCATTGTCATATTGCTTGCATGATCATGTAGTTGACATCGTATTTGTGGAAAGCCACCGTTCATAATTCTTTCATACATGTCACTCATGCATCATTGCACATCCCGGTACACCGCCGGAGGCATTCACATAGAGTCATGTTTTTTTCTAAGTATTGAGTTGTAAGTAAATAAAGTGTGATGACCATCATTATTAGAGCATTGTCCCAGTGAGGAAAGGATGATGGAGACTATGATTCCCCCACAAGTCGGGATGAGACTCCGGACGAAAAATAAAAAAAAAGAAGAGAAAACAAAGGCCAAAAGAGAAAAAAAAGGGAGAATTCCCAAATAAAAAAATGAAAATGAGAGAAAAAGAGAGAAGGGACAATGTTACTATCCTTTTTCCACACTTGTGCTTCTAAGTAGCACCATGTTCTTCATAAAGAGAGTCTCTTTTGATATCACTTTCATATACTAGTGGGAATTTTTCATTATAGAACTTGGCTTGTATATTTCAATGATGGGCTTCCTCAAAATGCCCTAGGTCTTCGTGAGCAAGCAAGTTGGATGCACACCCACTTAGTTTTTTTTTGTTGAGCTTTCATACACTTATAGCTCTAGTGCATCCGTTGCATGGCAATCCCTACTCACTCACATTGATATCTATTGATGGGCATCTCCATAGCCCGTTGATACGCCTAGTCGATGTGAGACTATCTTCTCATTTTTTTGTCTTCTCCACAACCACCATTCTATTCCACCATAGTGCTATATCCATGGCTCACGCTCATATATTGCGTGAAGATTAAAAAAGTTTGAGAACATCAAAAGTATGAAACAATTGCTTGGCTTGTCATCGGGGTTGTGCATGATTTAAATATTTTGTGTGGTGAAGATAGAGCATAGCCAGACTATATGATTTTGTAGGGATAACTTTCTTTGGCCATGTTATTTTGAGAAGACATAATTTCTTAGTTAGTATTCTTGAAGTATTATTATTTTTATGTCAATATTAAACTTTTATCTTGAATCTTATGGATCTGAACATTCATGCCACAATAAAGAAAAATTACATTGAGAAATATGTTAGAAAGCATTCCACATCAAAAATTCTTCTTTTATCATTTACCTACCCGAGGACGAGCATGAATTAAGCTTGGGGATGCTGATACGTCTCCAACGTATCTATAATTTTTGATTGCTCCATGCTATTATATTATCTATTTTGGATGTTAATGGGCTTTATTTTACACTTTTATATCATTTTTGGGACTAACCTACTAACCGGAGGCCCAGCCCAAATTGTTGTTTTTTTGCCTATTTTAGGGTTTCGAAGAAAAGGAATATCAAACGGAGTCCAAATGGAATGAAACCTTCGGGAACGTGATTTTCTCAACAAACGTGATCCAGGAGACTTGGAGTGGCCGTCAAGAAACAAGGGAGGAAGGCATGAGGCAGGGGCGCGTCTACCCCCTGGGCGCGCCCTCCACCCTCGTGGGCCCTCCGTTGCTCCACTGACGTACTTCTTCCTCCTATATATCCACGTACCCCCCAAACTATTGGGAAACGTAGTAATTTCAAAATTTTCCTACGCACACACAGGATCATGGTGATGCATAGCAACGAGAGGGGAGAGTGTTGTCCACGTACCCTCGTAGACCGTTAAGCGGAAGCGTTATGACAACGCGGTTGATGTAGTCGTACGTCTTCACGATCGACTGATCCTCAGTACTGAACGTATGGCACCTCCGCGTTCAGCACACGTTCAGCTCGGTGACGTCCCACGAACTCACGATCCAGTAGAGCTCGGGGAAGAGTTTCGTCAGCACGACGGCGTGGTGACGATGTTGATGAAGTTACTGCAGCAGGGCTTCGCCTAAACACCGCTACAGTATGACCGAGGTGGATTATGGTGGAAGGGGGGCACCGCACACGGCTGGGAGAGATCTTTGTGATCAACTTGTGTGTCTAGAGGAGCCTCCCTACCCCTGTATATAAAGGAGCAAGGGGGAGGCCGGCCGGCCCTTGTTGGCGCGCCTAGGAGGAGGAATCCTCCTCCTAGTAGGAGTAGGATTCCTCCCTTTCCTACTCCTACTAGGAGGGGGAAAGGCAGGGAGAGAAAAAGAAGGAAAGGGGGAGCCGCCCCCCTTCTCCTAGTCCAATTCGGATAGGGGGAAGGGGGCGCGCTGCCTGCCCTAGGCCAGCCCCTCTCTCTTTCCCTTATGGCCCAACAAGGCCCATTAGCCCCCGGGGGGTTTCGGTAACCCCTCCGGTACTCCGGTAAAATCCCGATTTCACCCGGAACTATTCTGATGTCCAAATGTAGGCTTCCAATATATCAATCTTTATGTATCGACCATTTCGAGACTCCTCGTCATGTCCGTGATCAAATCCGGGACTCCGAACTAATTTCGGTACATCAAAACATATAAACTCATAAACCCGATCGTCACAGAACTTTAAGCGTGCGGACCCTACGGATTTGAGAACTATGTAGACATGACCGAGACACGTCTCCGATCAATAACCAATACCGGAACCTGGATGCTCATATTGGTTCCAACATATTCTACGAAGATCTCTATCGGTCAAACCGCACAACACTATACGTTGTTCTCTTTGTCATCGGTATGTTACTTGCCCGAGATTCGATCGTCAGTATCTCAATACCTAGTTTCAATCTCGTTACCGGCAAGTCTCTTTACTCATTCCGTAATACATCATCCCATAACTAACTCATTAGTTATCATGCTTGCAAGGCTTATAGTGATGTGTATTACCGAGAGGGCCCAGAGATACCTCTCCGACAATCAGAGTGACAAATCCTAATCTTGATCTATGCCAACTCAACAAGTACCATCGGAGACACCTGTAGAGCACCTTTATAATCACCCAGTTACGTTGTGACGTTTGGTAGCACACAAAGTGTTCCTCTGGTATTCGGGAGTTGCATAATCTCATAGTCATAAGAACATGTATAAGTCATGAAGAAAGCAATAGCAGTAAACAAACGATCAAGTGCTAAGCTAACGGAATGGGTCAAGTCAATCACATCATTCTCCTAATGATGTGATACGTCTCCAATGTATCTATAATTTTTGATTGCTCCATGCTATATTTTCTACTGTTTTGGACTATATTGGGCTTTATTTCCCACTTTTATATTATTTTTGGGACTAACCTATTAACCGGAGGCCCAGCCCAGAATTGCTGTTTTTTGCCTATTTCAGTGTTTCGAAGAAACGGAATATCAAACGGAGTCCAAACGGAATAAAATCTTCGGGAACGTGATCCAGGAGACTTGGACCCTGCTCCAAGGAACAAAAGAGGCGGTCACGAGGGTGGGGGCGCCCCCTACCTTGTGGGCCCCTCGTTGCTCCTCCAGCGTACTTCTTCCTCCTATATATACACATGTACCCCCAAATGATCAGAACAGTTGCCAAAAACCTAATTCCACCGCCGCATCTTTCTGTATCCATGAGATCCCATCTTGGGGCCTGTTCCGGAGCTTCGCCGGAAGAGGACCGTCATCATGGAGGGCTTCTACATCATCCTAGCCCCTCCGATGAAGTGTGAGTAGTTTACCTTAGACCTCGGGTCCATAGTTAGTAGCTAGATGGCTTCTTCTCTCTCTTTGAATCTCAATACAAAGTTCTCCCCCTCTCTTGTGGAGATCTATTTGATGTAATCTTCTTTTTGCGGTGTGTTTGTTGAGACCGATGAATTGTGGGTTTATGATCAAGTCTATCTATGAATAATATTTGAATCTTCTCTGAATTCTTTTATGTATGATTGGTTATCTTTGCAAGTCTCTTCGAATTATCCGTTTGGTTTGGCCAACTAGATTGGTAGTTCTTGCCATGGGAGAAGTGCTTAGCTTTGGGTTCGATCTTGCGGTGTCCTTACCCAGTGACAGAAGGGGCAGCAAGGCACGTATTGTATCGTTGCCATCGAGGATAACAATATGGGGTTTATTTCATATTGCATGAATTTATCTCTCTACATCATGTCATCT